>NW_026261589.1:1500426-1595032 GCF_900747795.2 Erpetoichthys calabaricus | reverse complement strand
TTGTTCATAAATCAAACCAATATTTATTTAATGTTGTAAAATAATGTCAGTATATGAAAGCGGTGATTTAAAAACTAAAATTTTTTATCTTTTAAACTTTATACAGGAATCAAACTTCACTGCTGTACTGAATGTGGCAAACAGTTTTCAAGAAGATGTACTCTTCAAAGGCATCAAAGAATCCACACAGGAGAGAAGCCATATGACTGTTCTGAATGTGGCAAAACGTTTTCACAGAAAAGCATTCTTCAGACCCACCAAAGAATTCACACAGGGAAGAAGCCGTATGACTGTTCTGATTGTGGAAAACAATTCTCTTATAGTAGTCAATTTCAGATACACATTAAAACTCACTCAGGAGAGAAGCCGTATTGCTGCTCTGAATGTGGCAAAACGTTTTCACAGAGAAGCAGTCTTCAGAGCCACCAAAGAATTCACTCAGGAGAGAAGCCATATTGCTGCTCTGAATGTGGTAAACAGTTTTCACATAAAAGCAGTCTTCAGAGCCACCAAAGAATTCACACAGGGGAGAAGCCATATTACTGCTCTGAATGTGGTAAACAGTTTTCAGAAAGAATCGCTTTTCAGCGCCACAGAATAATTCACACAGGACAGAAGCCATATTGCTGTTCTTTATGTGGCAAAAAGTTTTCACATAGAAGCAGTCTTCAGACCCACCAAAGAATTCACACAGGGGAGAAGCCGTATTGCTGTTCTGAATGTGGTAAACAGTTTTCACGGAAAAACAGTCTTCAGAGCCACCAAAGAATTCACACAGGGGAGAAGCCATATTACTGCTCTGAATGTGGTAAACAGTTTTCAGAAAGAATCGCTTTTCAGCGCCACAGAATAATTCACACAGGACAGAAGCCATATTGCTGTTCTTTATGTGGCAAAAAGTTTTCACATAGAAGCAGTCTTCAGACCCACCAAAGAATTCACACAGGGGAGAAGCCGTATTGCTGTTCTGAATGTGGTAAACTGTTTTCAGTTGGAAGCAGTTTTCAGCGCCACAAAATAATTCACACAGGGCAGAAGCCATATTGCTGTTTTGAATGTGGCAAAAAGTTTTCAAAGAGAAGCAATCTTAAGAGGCATCAAAGAATTCACACAAGAGAAAAAAAATGACAAAAAACTCCTCCACCTTGCCCACAGATGAACACAGTACAATGCTAAGCAGTAGAAGAAAGAATTCATAAAGTTTAATGAAAACAAAAGAGATGTAATTGGGGAAGCTACAAGTAAAGTGGTAAATACACTGGCCACCTCCAACAGCCTGATGTGGAAACAGATCTTACTCATGCATAGCTTATGAGGGGCGAACTAATACCAAAAGATGTACTCCTCATCATAGATGCAGAAAACAGTGTCTTGGACACAAAGTGGTTCAGATCAAAAATAGAAAAAAATAAATAAATATCCCATAATTGTCCCTTCTGCCACAAAGAGCTAGACACAGTCACACATCTTGTTGCTGGGTGTGAGGTACTGATTACTGAAGGATTTTACACTGCACAACACCACAAAGTGGCCAGGCTCATTCACTGAATACTTGGTAAGAAGTACAACTTACCCTCACCAGAAAGACACTGGGACCACAACTCAGACCGCACAATGGAAAATGAGGAGGTGCAGGTCACTTATAGCACAGCAATACTGACTGACTAATAATAGAGGCCAGAAAACCAGACGTAAGAAATCCTGGATAACAGAAGTATTATCTCCTAGTCATTACTCAGTCTGAAGAATGGAGAGGCAAGAAAGAAACAAAATACCAAGAAATGCAGTCTGAGATATGACAAGTGAAATGTGGACCGAAAAACAAAAACAGAAGAAGTGCCTGTTGTTCTAGGATGAACAGGACTGATAAAGAAAAATGTTCAGGCCCATCTTGACAAATTACAATAACTCCTTATGACCTGCAAAAAGAAGCCTTATTAGGAGCTCTGTAAGCCGTGCTGTTTCTTTGAAGGGCAGGTGATTGGCAGGATGATGCCGGACTTCGTCCTGTATCCAAACAGTGCCATTTTTCGCCTTTACGCCTGGTGAAGCTGCGTTGTTCTTATATGTGAGTGGATGTTTCTTGCGGGGAGGTCTTCTGTTCTCTTTCTCCGATTCGATTTCACCTCTGTTATAGCGTGTCTTAATTTGAAAACAGCAGTGTCAGATCGGGGCGAGTGTGAATGCAACAGAGAGAATAAAACTGAATAAAAAAACGCTAACTTTGACAAGCACTATAAATTTACAGCGGTTGTTACAGACACAAATCAAATGTATGTTTTTATTGTATAATATTAACAATAATAGCAGCTCTCTACTCAAAGCGGTAAACTTGATATGCTGCCAGCATCAAACCCAGAAGCTCTTGATTGGGAGTCAGCAGTTCTTAGCATTGCACCACGCAAGCTGTCATAACAACTGCCTACTGTAACCTGATTTCTTTTTTCTTCAGTTATATTCTTGAATAAAAACGCACTTGTTTTGTTATACTTGTACTTTTTGTGAAAGTATTTATTTGATATTTGGACTTCAGACTTCACACCTTATACACATGTCGTAAAGACAGTCCTTGGGTGTGTGTGGCAACTGTTAACATTTGAATCTGATGATTGTATATAGTATATTATATACAATAAAATATATGTATATACTATTCTGTCCTCTGCATCTCCTGGAGTTCAAAAGAAATACCAACTTGCAGCAACATGTGGACACTGGCCAAGATCAGAACAAAAAAACAAACGCGGTCACTAACTACAACCGCATGAAGGTATGCAAATGAATATAATGTTGCATTAGTGCAAAAACGTTTTCCGAAATGTACAATACAGGTCATAAAATGAATTTTTCCAAGTATCATATATACCTAATTCTCTCTTTATTTTGTCAGTGACATCATGGATCAGAAGGTGCATACTAATTCAGCGTGAGCAGGAGCACTCAAGAATAAAACTAAACAAAAAACAAATTGACATCCACAGTCATTCTCAGTCACGCACACCACTCACATCCACGTCCACAGTTTTCCCAGTCCCAGTCTCATTCGCACACAAGATCTGACCCAGTTTTCAAATAAAGAGGGGGTATAATAAAATAGGTTTGTTTGTTATACTATGTTTTTATCTGAAAACGGCGTCAGATCTGGGGGGGGTGTGGGAGCTCGAACGTGAGTGAGAGAATAAAACTGAAAAAAAAAACGCTAACTTTAACTATAAATTTACAGACGCAAATCAAATGTATGCTTTTATTGTATGATATTAACAATAAGAGCAGCTCACTACTGAAAATGGTAAGTTTGGGAAGCAGCTGATATCGAAACCGCGACCTCTTGATTGGAAGTCAGAAGTTCTTAGCATTGCACCACGCAAGCTGTCGTATCAGCCGCCTACTGTAACCTGCTTTCTTTTTTCTTCGGTTAAATTCTTGAATGAAAGTGCACTTGTAAATAAATAAACAAAGGTAAATAACATTCAATCTGACTTTTATGTAAGTAACATATAAATGTTAATGTTTTGGGCACGTGCACCGTCCTTACATACATTGTCCTTTGTATGTAAGAGCCTGGGGTTCCTGGGATCGTGAACGCGGCGAAGAGAATAAAACTGGAGAAAAAAAACAAAAAAAAACAAACCTAACCTTTACAAGTATCATACATTTACACCGGCTGTTACAGACTGAAATCAAATGTATGTTTTTATTCTAAAATAGTAAGAATAAGAGCAACTCCGTTCTCAAAACGGACTCGAACCTGTGAAGTTTTGATTACTGGTCAACAGTAGATACCGTTGCACCACGGGAGCGGTCGTAGTAAATACGTGTCAATGTCACACCCTAACGCGGGTTCTTTTTCTCCAGTTATATTCTTGAATAGAAGCGCACTTGTTCTGTTATATTTGTACCTTTTGTGAAAGTGTTTCTTTGATATTTGGAATTCAGGCTTCACACATTACACACTGCATGTTTGCATTTTGTCAATTATTACTAAAACATGAAAAACGTTTCTGTTTTAATGATGTGTTTACTGTACATAGATTGTTGTAGACACGGAACACACATGAAATGCAAGTGTTCCAAATAACGATTTAGTATTTATAAAAGGTGTGATTTTGCTTGACTTCTCACTCTATACAACTCTAAGCAACTGACACGCAGGTAAACAGACTTGAGCTGAGAAAACTGTGCGGGGTGGGGAGATGTGATAGGAGGCTGCTTGCTGTTTGCTGCTTATCTATACTTTTACAGGACAAAGGACACTGACAGAGAGGTGCGAAGTGATTTAAGGTGGGACAGATCTACGACTTTTTTCATAGGCTCTGGTAATTCTAGTGTTAAGTGAATGAGAAGTTAAGCAGTACAATGAGACTGTCCTGACTAAAGAGTGAAGTTCACTCCTGTTTTGATGGTAAGCACACCAAGAAAATTTGGAAGAATTAAACCTGAGAGAAGCTGAATTGCTGTTCTGAATGTGGCAAACAAATCAGGCACAGAAATACTCTTCTGTTGAACATTAAAATTCACGAAGGAGAGAAGACATATGGGTGTTCTGAATGTGGCAAACAGTTCATGGAGAAACAACCTTTTGGATACAACATCTACATTTATTTATATTGTACATTTTTATATAAACAATGTACCTCAAACTGCTTTACAAGATTATATAAGAAGGAAGTTAATATAAACATAAACAAAATTAGGCAATAATATTAAACAGCATGTTACAAAGAAAAAGGTAATGTTGAATGGCCAAGTGGACAAAAAAAAACCCTCCTTTTAGGTGGAAGAGAAAAAAATCTGCAGAGGATCCAAGGCCAAAACACTGCCTGGCTGCCACTGGGAATTCTAGCTAACATTGTACCTAAATCAGTCCTCATGGTTTACATGCTTCACATGAAGATGTTGATGATGATGGCCCTGTGGACACCTGGGATAGCCGCCATTCAATCCATAAACACGAGGCAGTGTGGTATGTTGATCAGGAGGTGGTGGAGCTCATCGTCACCACAGAAGAAATGGAGAAGACAGCAGAGAATAGTACAGATTAGTATGGAACTGCACATCACAGAGGAAAATGATAATCCAGTGTCCATATAGACAAATAGGGATACAACTAAAATGTGGCTATGAAAAGCCATTTTAAATAATGTGTTTTTATATCATTATTTTTAATGTTCTGCAGTATTAGCCTGGTGAATTTCTATTGGTAAAGTATTGTAAATTTTAGGTGTGTAGCAGCAATAGGCCACCTCACCAATTCTTTTCAGATTGGATCTTCAAATTATAAGCAGACCTTCATTTGAAGATCTGAGGTTCTGACTGGGAGTGTAAGTGGACAGACATTCCAAAATGTAGGACTGGGTGAGATTATTTAAGGCTGTGTAAACCATTACAGTCGATCTCCTACTTACAAACAGGTTCCATTCCAGCAGTCTGTTTGTAAGTCCATTTTGTTCATAAATCCAACACGTATTGGCATCTGTTGATAAATGTTTTAGTTTCAGACAGCTCTTGATTTGGACATATAAACAATGTCTTTTGGTAGTTTTTATGTGCTTTGAGCAAATTACAAGTATTGTACATGAAATAGTTATTTTTGTTATCATAAAGATCTTCCCAACCCTGATGCCACCATTTGGCAGACATGCAAATTATCCTTAAGTGCTAATTTTTTCACTTGAGGACCACTTTGTTCATATATATGAAAGTTCACATCTCACTAGTTCATAAGTAGGAGACTATCTGTTGTAGTATTTTAAAGTCAATTCTAAATGACACGAGTATCCAATGTAACGACACTAAAACTGATGAGATGTGCTCAGACTTTCTTTTTCTAGTTAAGATTCTTGCTGCTGCATTCTGCACTAACTGTAACTGATTGATGGCTTTCTTAGGTAGTCCTGTAAAGAATACATTATGGTAATCTATTTGACTGAAAAGAAAAGTGTGAACTAATTTTTTAACCCCTTAACCGCCCTCTGCCGGATATATCCGGCACATTTGCCTGTGGTTATGTGAATGCCTGGCGCGTAGTATAACTGACAGTTTGGCGTGGGTATTATTACTACATTGTATTTCGACAACTCTGCGCTTGTATTGGCCGATCACGTGATGTGATTCGAAAGTGAAAGCTGTGAATATGGCGAAACGTAAACTGACTTCAAGTGAGGCTTTGCAGGCGATTTTGGACAGTTCTGATCATGATTGTAGCAGTTCTGAAGAAGATTTTAGCGACAATGATGAGCAGCAACGTGCGCTGCATGATACTGTGAATGAAGACGCATCGGATGACGGCGCTGAGTGGGTGTATCCCCAGCATCTCAACTGGACTGGTGCCCGTGGTGAACTACCTTTTCTGCATCCGTTTGAGGCAATGTGTGGCTTTATTGTTGATGTAAACAATTACACTGCTGAGCAGTTTTATGAGCTGTTTGTGTCACCTGATTTGATCAGACATTTTGCTCATCAGACAAATCTGTATGCAGCACAGTTTATTGAGAAAAATCCCAATTTACCTCCACATTCCCGTGGTCGTGCTTGGTTTGACACTGATGAAAGCGAAATGAAAAAATTCATTGGGATTTTGATGTTGATGGGAATAATCAGAAAACCAGATATTGAGATGTACTGGTCTACAGATCCTATGTATGCAACACCTATTTTTGCAGCTATCATGACACGTAACCGATTCTCTTTGCTGCTGAAATTCTTTCATTTGAATGACAACAGAAACGAGCCAGATAAGAAAGATCCAAACCGCGACCGCTTGTTCAAGCTACGTCCTTTGATTGATCATTTATTTGAAACATTTCAGTTGCCCTACATGCCAGGACCGTCAGTTATAGTTGATGAAAGTTTATTGTTGTGGAAGGGCCGCTTACAGTTTCGACAGTATCTACCATTGAAAAGGGCACGGTTTGGTATCAAGATGTTTTGCTTAGCTGAGAATTCAGGTTACATTTATAGATTTCGTATATACACTGGCAAAGAGGATCCTATGAGTAGTATTTCAGCAGTGTTGCCAGATGAATGTAAGGACTTTGGACTTTCAGAAAAATGCTGTCGTGTCTGTTCAAAGAAGGGTCAGCGTAGAGACGTCAAGACCTTCTGCTCAAAGTGTCCCAGCAATCCAGGACTTTGTGCAGTTCCCTGCTTTGGCCTGTGGCACAGCAAACTCAAATACTGGGAATGAAACTATGATTGACTGAACTACTTTTGACTTTTGAATTACTTTTGACTGTTCCGTTTTGTGGTAGACAATAAATCCAGAAGCCTGAGAAAAGGTACATTTTGTGTTTTATTATGTGTTTGCCCATTTCTAGAACTTGCACAACATTTAGTGGTCAATACTGCTTGAATAAATGTAAAAAATGTAAAAAAAATGTAAAAAAGTAAAAAAACGAAAATTGTTCAGATTTCGCCTGGCGTGGGGAATATTTAGGGAGTTGGCGGTTAAAGGGTTAATGTCTTATAAAGTTATAAGAGGTGTAACGTTAGCTGTATTCCTGAAGTAGAAAAAGCAGTCCTGGTAATCTGATTAATATGTGATTTAAAATTTAGGTCAGAGTCAGTGATTACTTGTAAATTCTTTACCTCCAACTTCACTGTTAAGCCTAAGGCATCAAGTTTATTTCTAACGCCCTCACAATGTCCATGTTTGCCAATAACTAAGATTTCTCTTTTCTCCTTATTAGTCAGATAAAGTTACTACTCGTCCATTCAGAAACACAAGTAATACACAGGATCACAAAAGAATTCACTCAGGAGAAGCCGTTTTGCTGTCCTAAATGTGGAAAACAATTCTGTCACAATAGCACTCAGTCAGTCATTTTCCAATCTGCTGTATCCTATCATAGGGTCAGGGGGGTCTGCTGGAGCCAATCCCAGCCAGCACAGGATGCAAGGCAGGAACAAACCCCGGGCAGGGTGCCAGCCCACCACAGACAATCGCACTCTTCACAATTTATTTTTGTATAGGCCAAAATCACACAAGAAGTGCTGCAATGGGCTTTAATGGGCCCTGCCATTTGACAGCCCCCCAGTCTTGACTCTCTAAGAAGACAAGGAAAAATCATTTTGTAGGGATAAAAATGGAAGAAACCTTAGGAAAGGCAGTTCAAAGAAAACCCCCTTTCCAGGTAGGTTGGGCGTGCAGTGGGTGTCAAAGAGAAGGGGGTCAGTAAACCACAATACACAGAACAGAACACAAGTAATCCTCAATACAATATAATAGTGTGATAGACATATTACAAATACAGAGCAGAATTCACAGTAGATGATATCACATAATACGATTTGGATTTGTTCAGAGTCCTGGAGCCCTCGGCCATCAAGCTGCCTCCCCCTATTGGCCACTCCACAGCTGAGACAGCGCTGGGCCAGCCAATCCAATGAAAGGACCCCTCTTCCTGACGATTCCTGTGATCCTCCATCAGAGATGACTTTAACTTAGGCAGGCAGAACAACATGGCAGGTGGGCCGTGGCATCAAGTGCCACATTTGAGAAGTGAGAAGAGAAACAGAATAGGTGAGGCTTAGTAACAAATTCTAACTATCATGTTACTTATGTTTTACTGCTAATTTCCAACAACAGAGATGCAGTCTGCACAGTTAATCAGCAGCTCTAGTCAGGGTGTGCTAAACTGAAGTAGTGAATCTTCAGCTGGGATTTGAATGCTGAGGCCAAAGGGGCATCTCTTATAGTAGCAGGCAGACCAGTCCACAGTTTAGGGGCCCAGTAACTAAAAGCTCGACCTCCCACTGTTATTTTATTAATCCTTGGAATCCTAAGCAGACTGGCATCTTGAGATCTTAATGTGTGTTCTGGTTTGTAAGTCATGACAAGTAAGCCGAACCTCGGCCATTTAAGGCTTTATATGTTTAAAGGAGGATTTTGAAACCTACCATTAACTTAACTGGGAGGCAGCTTAAGGATTTAAGAACTGGAGTTATGTGTTCATATTTTCTTGTTCTTATAATAATTCTTGCAGCAGCATTTTGGATTAACTGAAAGCTGAATAAAGAACAGTTTGAACATCCAGTGAACACCGCATTGCAATAGTCAATCCTACTAGAGATAAATGCATGAATTAATTTCTCAGAATCCTCCTTATTTAGAAAATGCCATAATTTCCAAACATTTTTAAGATGGAAGAAACATGTTTTGGACAAGTTTGAGATGTGCGCTTTAAATGACATACTCGAGTCAAAAATAACACCAAGATTGTGGGCTGATTCAGTAAAATTAGTGGTGATTCCAACTGAGTTAAATGATGACAAAATACTGTTGTGATCAACGTCATTCCCTCCAATAATTAACATCTGTGTTTAATTCACTAATCCACTCATTTAATTCACTAACACAACTAATTAAAGACAACATCAGAGAACCTTCATTTGGTTTTGATGAAAGGTACAACTGGGTGTCATCAGCATACGAGTGAAAATTAACGTGATGTTTCCTATTGAGAGATCCCAGTGGAAACCTGAAAAGTGAAAACAGTAAAAGTCAGAGTACTGAGCCCTGGGGACACCATATCTCACTTCTGTGTGTAATGATGGAGTCCAAGCGAGCATACTGCCTGTGAGTCCAACGTCATTTTCTAGCCTGGGCAGTGAAATAGAATGGTCAGTGGTGTCAAACGCTGTGCTTAAGTCTAACTACAGAATTAGTGGAGGTTCCTTCATCAGAGGATATCAGAATGTCGTTTACAACGTGCATTAGTGCCATTTCTGTATCCGCATTGAAACTCACAAAGGGGAGAAGCCAAATGACTGCTGTAAATGTGGCAAAGAGTTTTTACAAAGAATTAACCTTTTGACTCACAATAGAATTCAAATAGGGAGAAGCAGTTTGTCTGTAATAAATGTGGCAAACACTTACCTGAATCACATTTATTGGCCAAATATGCACACACACAAGGAATTTAATTCCAGTTTTGATGACACTGCAAGTGTAAGTTACATGTTTGACATACGCACAACACTTAAATCACACACCTGAGATAAGAAAACAAAAAAGCAAGACAGAGGATATATTCATGTTTATTTATTTATACACACTCTGTCTTACTTTTTTTTTTTTTTTTCGAGGGGATGGTTTATTATAATCCATATTCAAGTCAAGTTGGGGAGCATGCACTGGTACAGAGTGTTACCGTATCCACTACACGACGAAACAACTTGGGATCCCAGTTGGCAAACACGCAGTCCAGTCCCACCCTCTGGAAATGACCCTCTATCTGCCGCAGCCAGGATTTACGTGGTTTACCCCTTGGCCTGGTCCAGCCACTCGGATCCCCAGCAATGAGGATCATACGAGCTGGATCACCCTGGGGAAACGCGCCACATGGCCGTAGTGCTGTAACTGACACTCCCTCACAATGCAGGTCATGTGCTTCATTTGGGACGCCACAACCAACACAAAGTCAAACCAATGGTACCCAAGGATTTTCCGGAGAGACACAGTACCAAAGGAGTCCAGTCTTCTTCTCAGGTCACTGGATAGTGTCCATGTCTCGCAACCATATAGCAAGACAGGAAGCACCAGGACTCTAAAGACTTGGACCTTCGTCCTTTTGCATAGATATCAGGAGCGCCACACACCCCTTTCCAGCGACCTCATGACCCCCCATGCTCTCCCAATCTGTCTACTGACTTCATAGGACGAGTCACCAGAGACATGAATGTCACTGCCGAGGAAATTAAACCTCTCGACGTGGTCAACAATCTCTCCGCAGACAGACACACCTCTGATGGCCGTGCCCAAGAGGTCATTAAAGCCCTGGATCAATACATATTACTTATGTAACAGTTACATTTAGAGAGTGAAACTTGACAGATGTTTGTTTGTAGTTCATATCTCATTGAGCCTCCATTTGACTCCATCAGGTCCTAGTGGTGTGCTGAACACATCAGCCTGTCTTTAGGGTCTCTGAGACTGGAGGAGGTCAGGAGTCCAACTGTACAGCAGGCACTGATGGGCATCAGCATCATGACTGGTGACAAGATAGAGATGCAGATAGTTCAGCTGGACATCATCCTATATGACTCCCCAAGGAGACGACACATTAAGAGCCCCCTGAGTGTGTCTACTCCAGTAGAACTGACCAGACGGCCTGACATAACAACCTGTACAGCTGTAGACGACTCCACTTTACTGGTCATGTTAGCACACACTGCACTGAGGCTGGCAAGTCTGAACCATTAAATCATTCAGTCAGCCGGGAATTTATTTTGGCAACGATATTACTGGTAAGACATTTTATTTTCTTGTTTGTCGTAGGTTTACACTGAAAAACTGGTTTATATCAATGTACTTTTCTATAGGATATATATATATATATATATAGTATCTCACCAAAGTGAGTACACCCCTCACATTTTTGTAAATATTTTATTCTATCTTTTCATGGGACAACACTGAAGATATGACACGTTGATAAATGTAAAGTAGTCCGTGTACAGCTTGTATAACAGCATAAATTTGCTGTCCCCTCAAAATAACTCAACACACAGCCATTAATGTCTAAACCGCTGACAACAAAAGTGAGTACACCACTAAGTGAGAAATGTCCACAGATGAGAGCAGGTTCACCCTGAGCACATGTGGCAGACGTGAAAGGGTCTGGAGAAGCCATGGAGAAAGTTATGCTGCCTGTAACATCATTCAGCATGGCCGGTTTGATGGTGGGTCAGTGATGGCCTAGGGAGGCACATCCATGGAGGGACATACAGACCTCTACAGGCTAGACAACATCACCTTGACTGACATTAGATATTGGGATGAAATCCTTGGACCCATTGTCAGACCCTATGCTGGTTCCTCCTGGTGCACGACAATGCCTGGCCTCATGTGGCGAGATGATGAAGGAATTCTTACCATTGACTAACCCCCCGACCCCACGTTCACTCACCTGAACTCAATCCAATAGAACACCTCTGGGTGGGACATTATGTTTCGGTCCATCTGACGCCACCAGGTTGCAACTCAGGCTGTCCAGGAGCTCAGTGATGCCCTGGTCCAGATCTGGGAGGAGATCCCCTAGAACACCATCCATTGTCTCATTAGAGCATGGCCCCCCAAACACCCCCCCCCCCCCACACACACACACACACCCCCGACTTTATCAGGCATGCATACAAGCACGTGGGGCTGTATAAACTATTGAGTACAATTGGAGTTGCTGCAATGAAATTCTGGCAAAATGGACTCCGCTGCCTGCTGCATCATTTGTTCCCATTGATATTTTGGGTGTCTTTGAGTTCAGCCCCCCCCCCCTCTGTCGGTTGATCATTTTCATTTCCAACCTTTCATTCCCCACACATCACCATATCAGTCCATAGCAGCAGAGAGAGCCAGCAGGATTTTATTCACATTGAGATCTCATGTGTTTTCAAAGAGTTCCTTCAAATATTTTTTAGCAGTTATATATATACAGTATATATACACACAGTATATATATATATATATATATATATATATATATATATATATATATATATATATATATATATATATATATATATGACATAAACACTGACACACCCTTAATGTCAAGACCTTAGAATAACGAGGTTCTAGCTGTGAGTTATACTTTTAGAATACTGAGCTTCATAGGTTTTCACTCTCCATTTATCAGGAGTATTTGATCCTTTTCCATTAATTTTGTTCCTATATACACAAGCTGCATTTTCAGTTAAAGACAATGCAAGTTCTGCGGTGGGCTGGCGTCCTGCCCGGGGTTTGTCCCCTGCCTTGTGCCCTGTGTTGGCTGGGATTGGCTCCAGCAGACCCCTGTGACCCTGTAGTTAGGATATAGCGGGTTGGATAATAGATGGAAGGATGGATGGACAATGCAAGTTGTATTGAAAATGTGAGAAGTAAGAGCCTTATTGTTGTAGACTGTGCTTGTAAGTGAACAGTAAAGTCTCCATCAGGACGCTCAGTTTCCAAGCTGTGTTGTCCTGTAGGATTACCGGCGAGTCCAGTAAAGTCCAGCAAAGTGCCATTTGTAGTCCATGATGATAAAAGTGGAGGCTCTGCTCAAATCTATCAGTTCTAGTTGTGTTAATACACGAGACGACTGGGCCAGCACAAATGAAACTAAACACTCAGTATTGTCACTGCCAATAACAAAAGTGTATTAATAATGATTCAGTATAAATTGTACAACCATGTCAAGAAATATTTACAATTAACAATAATGATGGGTCAGTTGAACTGAAAGAAAAATTAATCTTCTTTGTGCATTCTAACAAACAGACTGATCAGGGAATACACTGAAGCACAGCCACGTCTATATATTATACTGTATATAAATATGTAATGAGGATAGACATGTTTGCTGGTAATGTTCAAAAAAGGAATAAAACTATATAATGCAGTTATAAAAATTAAAGAAAAAAATGCAGATGGCATGAATTGGCTAAAAACAGATAAGCAGACCATTTCAAATACACAGAACTTAATCAACAAAGTGTCCTTTATTATTGACATCAATAGTTAAATCAAATCTACACAACTCTATTATGTACGGTCACATTCCACTGTCTTGTCCTGCCTCTGATTGGCTCCACCAATATTTCCCAGCCTAATGAGTGTAGCACTCTGTTCTGTCCATCATGCCCACTTGACAGACCCTCTCCCCACCTTACACCCGTCCAGTACCTGCCACCATTATTTCCAGTCCTCAGCTCACATTCACCACATAGAAATGTCTGACCTTGACTTATGAATTATTTGCAGTTTCCAGTCTTCTAAGAAAAAATAAAAAAATATACAGTCACATGCCTTTTTGTGATTTAACCCTTACTATACTAACGTGGACTAGGACACAATGCTTATTTTCATATATGCTCATGATTCTCTTTGAAAATATGCAAATCATCAACTTTAAGAATATACTTTTCTATATTTTCCCTCCTTTTGAGGCCCAATACTTTTTATAACCCAGAAGGTGAAAAGGAGGAACCAGCTCTCAGTCTTCTTTGAGCCTTAAACCCGAGACCACTGTCAGTCTTCACAACCTCTGGTTCACCGTTAACCCCCCGTGGTGACACTGAGGCCAAACATCTCCCCCCTTTCATAGACTAGAGAGGAGTAAAAGACCTCTTACTGGCCAAATCAAGGGAGGTGCACAAGATGTGTCAGTAGTACAAGTATACAGTAGGACAAATATAAGTAGAAGTCACACAATGTAACAATAACACAATGGATTACAGGTAATCTAAAAATCATTATAAGACAGTTTAGAGCAGCAGCAGCAGATGATTACAGAATCCAGTGTCCTTCCCAGTCTTGTGCAGATGTCCTCCAGTGTGTAATTGTGTGAAATATTGCTATGACCCAGGAACTTTGTGCACCATAGAGGGTCCTCTTCCTGGGGAGCGGTTACCAGCACTTCACCCAGGAGGCCTTTAGTTTGCCATCTCTTTTCCCAAAATATCATAGAGGAGAAAATCAACATTTGAAGCTACAGATGCTTGTGGTTCAATAACTTGGATATTCATCTGTTTGACAGCAGATCTGGAAATAAGTGATCTGAAAACTGGCAACGGGCAGCAAAACACAAATACAAGACATCCAAGTATAATCAAGAGAATAATGACTGCTTTTGTTAATAATGCTTTAGTGTGCCCAGGTTGAAATGGCATTAATACCAAAATTTGAAATCCCTTCCTTTATTTTCTTTAATTTCTTTCCTAAGAGCTTTACGCTTGGCCATAACTTGTGTAAAAGATCTACCAGGTGCTGTGTTATTAGGTATAAAAGTGCAACACTCCTCTCCTAACATATGGCGCACTCCTCCTTCTTCTGCCCACAGCCAGTATAACACCTGCCTATTCTGCCACGTCATGTGACTGGTACCATCCAATTGTTCTCCTAATGCTGATAAGGCGGAGTCAGTACAGTTGATAAATCTCTGCTGATTATAATACAGATAATTAATCCACGCTGTGTGTCTATTAGACGTAATCCACCCAAATACAGACTCAAGTCCTGATTGAATTTCATCCCTTGTTTTAAACTCATTTAGAAGGCCTCTAGGTTGTCTTATTGTATCTAAGTGAACATTCGGCTCAGGCTCATATGCTCTCGTAACTCGCCTCTCTTGGGGATACCCAACTGTAACCTCCTGGATGGCCATCACCATTGAGCACCTCCCTGACCAGTCATGTGGGAGAACATCCAGTAATCCATATTATGAACCACATAACCACCATCTGTCTGCCTAAGGTCTGTCCTGCACATTTACTGCTCTCATGACTAAGGAGGCACACGTCAAGTTCCACGTTTTGGTGCAGTTTCCTCCAAATCTCCCCACCGGTACCAGACCCTTCCTAGTAAAGCACTTGAACTCCGACTGAACTATCTTGGTGTGAGAGGGTGGTCTTTACTTTGTGGTTTGCCAAATACCAGAACGTTGTCTACATAGCCCATTTATAGCAGTCATGTTTCTGGGCACACTCTCAGTGCCATTCTCATTTTCTTGTTCAGTTACACTACTTCTCTTGATTCTAGTCCCATAATCATTATCACTTTCCAGTCCAGCTGCCATTTCAGTTTATTGTCCATTGGCCAGTTGCTGCTCTAAAATGTCCCAATGAAAATCTGAGAAGCTAATGGTGGGAAGTCCTCTTGATGCTCCTTCTCCTGGACTTGCTGGGTCACCATCATTCCTGGCAGAAACATCAGGGTCATGAGTGCTGCTGCCAGGTATAGCGCCATCACACGAGCTCCTTCTTGTCTCATCATCATCAGGTATAGGTTGTCATTGGAGTGACCCCTCAGATTATTTATTGAGAATTTCGATTAAGGGTCAATATGTTTTATTGTTAATTTTAGTGCTCTTAGCTATGAAGAGCCGAGGCCTGGAGCAGCTTTACAAGGACACCATTAGTTTTGTTAGAGAGGCCTCTTGCCTGCTTGTCCTTCTCACTTGCCTTGTTTTGAGTTTCTGAGAGTCGAGCTGTGAGCCGAGGTCATCATGATCTCCTAGGAATAAGCAGTCAGATTTTGTTTTGAGAATGCAGGAGCTGAGCTTCTTACTGATAGAAGACGAAACAAACTGCGTGCAGGGCCTTTGTCTGTGTGAGTACAGGGCAGGCTCTCAAGATATCACATAAAATAGATACGCACTTATCTGACATGTAGATTTATTAGAGCACATCAACAGATTAGGCAATAAAATTAAAATCCAATGTATTATGATGTTAGTTAGTTTGAGCACATAGGGGATTAAGAGTTGATTGTTGAAAGTTAGGGACATTTTCATGAACATGTGCCGTGACGTAAGCAGTAGCTTGGCCTCTGTCAGACCACCGGGCAGCGGCGTGCCATGACTTAAGAGCGCTGCTGTCTGTGTTCATGGGCTTTTATATTAGCACACACGTATATGTTTTACAGTATCATTTAAGTTTATATGGCAATGTTTCTTTATAAAGCTTAGTGATAATAATAATAAGATATAGTAGTAGCACATATGAGTGAGCTTAAAGAATGAATTGTTAAAGGCTTGTGTTTTTGCTTCTTTCAAGTATGAAGCTCCGTGTCAAGGTCTCTGCAGCTTGGTCTTCATCAGTGAAGCTGTGCGCTGCCATTCACTGGCACAGTCACCTATCATGTCAGCCTTACAGGACACCAGTGCAACAAGCAATCATTTACTGAATTATTTATTATGTAGTCCAGTTTTCATATTTGGGTCCTTCTGATCCCAACTTAATTGTTAATCATTGAATTGTTAAGAATTGATTAACTGAAAGGCCATTGATCTTTAACAGCTCAGGATTAGGCCGTGAGAATGAAGGGAGGTGTAGTCAGGTGATGCTCACCTCAGGGTGGCAAATCTGTCCTTCGAGCCAAAGTGGTTATAATGAGAAGAAAGGCTGGGAAGGAGATTATTATGGGATGTCTATGTGAGCAAAGGTATTGTTATGAGGAGGTCTGACACACCATGTGAATGTTATGAGAAAAGGTGCTGAATGAGGTCATCATCATGAGAAACCCTGTAAAGTAGATGATAGGAAACTAATGTGAGAGGGGGGCATTTTGTGAGAAGAACTGTAATATATTTGGGGCTCACTGAACACTCAGGGCTCACTTCATGAACTGAGATGGCTTTATGAACTGTGCAATTGTTTTCTATGCTGTGCAATAAAGTCTAAACTCTGACTGCCTTTCTGAAGACTCTGCTAGTTTTTTCTGAAGATTTCTCCACAACAGATTCTGTAGCACTTCCTCCTGGACTTGATTAGTCTTTGAGGGCTGATCTGTGTTATTTGTTGTCAGGAACGTCGTCAGCAACATCTTCTGATGGAGAATCATGGTGGATGACATGAGCGGCCCCTGGGACTGCAGTACGGTAGTTCGTTCATATGATACCAGGTCGAGCTTCCCTTCACCTGGACAGCAGTTGGAGTTGCCCGTACAACTTCATATGGACCTTCGCGTCTTGCCTCACTCCACTTCCTTCAGAACACTCTCAGGAAAACTTAATCCCCAGACTTGATCACACTTGTGGGCTCCTCAGCTGGCTGAGGCTCTCAATTCTTCTTCTGCAAATAGAAAGTTCAATGGACAGCAGTTAAGTGCTTCATGAAATTTTTCTTTTCTAATTACAGCTGTTCTAATGAGGGCCCCTTATAAGCCTCCCTGTAAACAGGCCTAGACATCGGACGGCCAGTAATCACTTCATGTGCTGTTAGATGTGTCACTCTGTTAGTTTGTATGTGATAGCTCATTAAAGCAAGCGGCAGAGCATCTAACTAATTAATCTTCACTGTAGCAGAAATCTTATTTATCTTGCCCTTCAATGTCCCATTTGCTCCACCATTCCTTGTGATTGTTGATGGTACCCTCAGCCAAGTCTCAGTTTAACACCCAATGCCTGCTAGTCTTGTTTCTCTACTTTCTGAACAAATGCTGAGCCATCGTCTGAGCTTATTACTGATGGAATGCTAATCGTTGGTTTGACCTCCCTAGTTAAACATTTCACAACTGTAGCTGCTCCTAGATCTGGTTGCCTCCATCCATCTGTTACACTTGTCTATTATTACAGCAGGTATCTCTGTTTTCACACCGTTCTTAGCATATCCACACAGTCCATTAGCAGGTGTCTAAATGGGCCCTCTGGTGTTGCTATGTGTCCTAATGGAGTAGTAATTCACTTTCTCACATTGTGTTTGGCACAAATAAGACATTCTGAGAAAAATTTATCAACAGTAGCTTTCAAATGAGGGGACCAACATCCTTGATTTTTAATTCTCTTAATAATTTCCCCCACTGCTCAATGGCCAACACCATGTGCATCCGTTATTAGAAGATTTAGCAACACGGAAGGAGCAACAATTAGGCCATCGCTAGAGCACCATAATCCTTGCTCGTCCTTCTTTGCACCTCTTTGATTCCTGTTCATACAGTCCTGCTCTCTCCTGCATGTCACTTATGTCTCTTTCAGTGACGTCAGGCTCAATAATCACAAGTGGAGCTAATATAGGAATTGGTGTTTCAGAAGCTCGTCTGTCTACCTCATCTGCCATGTTATTCCCTTCACTCACAAGTTCATTGCCTTTCTGGTGTGCTTGACACTTGATCACCGCCAACTTAGCAGGCACCATCATAGCCCTGATCAGTTCTTCAATCTTCTCACAATGCTGTATAGATGATCCATTGCTTTTCTTGAACCCTTTCTGTTTCCAAACTGCCCCAAAAGAGTGACGTACTCCATGGGCATAGGCTGAGTGTGTGAAGACTTTCACCATTTTATTCATCTCCAGCTTCAGTCTGTGCTTTAAGTTCAGCTAGTTGGGCAGAGCAGGGCTCTTTACAGCCTTGTGACACAAACACTTTAAATTGTCACTCTTTGTCCTTTCTACAATTTCAGATCCTGCATGGTCTCCTACCTGATCCCTATAACATGAGCCATCTAGAAAACACGTGTGATCAGCGTTCTGTAGAGGCACAGACTCCAAGTCCAGACGTAGCCTGGTGATAACTAATGACTCTGCTATACGCTCATGAGGCTCACCTTCCACGGGCACAAACTCTGCCATGTTTAGTGTGTCACACGTTTGGATGACACATCAGGATACGCCAGCAACTGAAAAGCAGATATCAGTCTAACTGGAGTCAAAACAAATCTGCTCTGATTTATTAGTTCAACAATCTTGTGATGGGTGTAAATGATAACCAGTGTTATAGTGGAGGCTTTATCACTGGCATATTGGACCTCTGCTAAACCCTGAAAGTAAGGTGGGTTTCCTTGTGCCACACTGACCAGCGTAGAGCTGTAATATGCCACTGGCTGTCACTTCCTGCCCTTACATGTCTCTTACATCAACACAGCAGTGGCACAGCCTGAGTGGGCATTGCCCAGGTACAGCAGAAGAGGCCTATCATAGTTAGGTGAGGCCAATGCTGGCACTGACTGCATCTCCTGCTTAACAGAGTCAAACGCCACGTTAGCATCAATCGTCCATTCCAAGTGATTTCTCAGATTGTGTAACCCTGCAGTTCTCATGAGCTTAGGTGCCTTGCTTATCCCTCCCAGTTGCGATGGAGCTATTGCTTTACTGCCTTGTGTGATAATCCTTCCTAAATACTCAGCCTCAGGTCACAGTACTGCAGTTTAGCCTTTCAGACTTTATGTCCCCCTTCTGTGAGTTTCTCAAGCACTTTTATTGAATCTGCATGGCTTTGTTCCAATGATACCAAGCAAAGCAGCAAATCATCCGCATACTGAATCAATGCACCATCCAGGTCAGTTTAAAGAACCTGATTAAAAACATGTGAGGAGTGTTTGAACCCCTGTGTCATCCTCATAAAAGTCTGTTACTTCTTCTTATACGTAAAAGCAAACAGCGGCTGGCAGGCCTCAGCCAGTGGAATGATGAAAAACGCTGAGCATAAATCAATGAGTGAAGAGCGTTTTGTACTCTCAGGAATGTCTGTGAGCGACGCGTGGGGGTTAGGGATCTCTGCTTGCCAGTCCTGTACTCCCTCGTTCACTGCTCTTAGGTCATCTACTAACCTCCACTTTGATTTATCACCTTTCCAGACATGGATCAGTCTCGTGTTACAAACGCTTTGTGTCTCTTTTAACACTCCTGCCTGTAAAGCCCTGTTATCGTGCTCTCTATTCCTTCATCTGCCTCAGCTTTAAGAGGGGCTTGCACCCAGGCTTCACCGTCACTTCCACTGGACTGGCTCAACTACTAGGCCCACATCCATGTCATGTGCAGACCACAGCTCGGTCAGAACTGCTCCTCCATGTCAAGCCTTAGCAGTTCTTGTTTTGTTTCATGCATTTCTAACTGTCGAGATGCTGGCAGTTCCACTACTTTGGGCACACCTTCCATGCTAGCTGTGTACTAAATTCTTATGTATTTTTTATCCTCTGATTGATTAATCATTATGTTATCTGTCAGGCTCCATCATGCTCACTCTGTGCTTTTCATCACAGGCCCTAAGTCTTTGCTCTCAAATCCCTCAGCTACTAGCAGAGTCACGTGTGGCACAGCAGAAGGGTTTCTGAACCATTTCTTAGTGAATTTGTTCTGATTTATCTGCTTAGCAGCTCCCTGTTTCCCAATTATCACATAGCGTGAGACAAGAAGGACATTCTGAGGAGCAGTTTCAGAGAGCCATCTCCACTCCAACTGGCCATCGCCTCCATTATCATAAATCATCGTGCAGTGAGGCTCCAGTTTAGGTTTCCTGGCCTCTGGTAATTTCATTACAATAAATGGTCCCCATTCTTACCAGAGATCAGCTGCAGCCTGACTGATGGAGTAAGGTGGCTTGTCCTCTGCCAAATAAACTGTAGCCACAATGGTTTGCAATGTCATTTGTGTCTGACCACCATTTGGAACAATGCATACTCGTCTGGGGTACACCAGATAGTCATATTTAACTTAAACAGTGCGTCTCTTCCCAGTACATTTACAGGTGAACAGTCAGACACCAGTATGGCAATTCTAGTTATTTTATTGTGTATGTGCAGACGCACTGAAGCCATCAGAGGAATTAATTGTGTTTGTCCTGAGAATCCTACCATCTTAACATGTTGACCAAACGTTAGAAGGTGCATCGCATCTCTCTTGTTGACACATGTAGAAGTGGCTCCAGTATCTACCATTACAGGAATGCCATTACTTTTAACTTCAATAGTTGTTACTGGCTCTGTGTCTGCACCCCCCGTTAACATCAGATATTGACCTTCCCAAGTAGGATTCTAAGGCCCCCCCCTAAAAGTCCTGATTAAATCCCAGCCAAGCATTGGTGGGCCCTGAAGCAGCCTGCTGCTGACGCCAGTTTGGCTGACTGAAATTCTGCTGGGAATTAGACTGGCGATTTTGATTATACTGGGCTGACTGATTACCCTGTGCCCATGGGTTTACCTGCAGTTTCTCCTGTTATGTCCCAGAAGGCCACATCCCCAACAGACACCAGGTGGTCCTTGCAGTGGCTTAGAATTTCCACCCTCTTTGTACTTTTGCTGTCCCTAACCCTAACCAGACTGCTGGACATATATATTAACAGGGGTTGGTGCCATTGGGAGCGTTCAGGCAGCTACAGGATGAGGGATTGGTGAGGGAGATACCACAGGCGCCATTACTGAGTGTTCTTCTGCTGCATTAATTTCTGGGGCACGGACCAGCGGAGCCTGTGTTTTCTTTTGATTTTCTGTGTCAGCTCCCTCATATGGAGCATACATTGGAATAAGTATCAAAAGAGTCCGCATCATACATTACTGTTCCTATAACTGTAGCCAGATTTGATTTTCCCAGTAGGTGTTCCATTTGGCTGGTGTCCCCTATCTTCACCAACAGTGCTTTCATATCTCCTATGGCCAAAAGCTTACCCATCATCTTTTCCTCTAAGGCCCTAAACCATCAACCACCGTGTATGTAGGAAGGTCAGACACCTGGCCCTCCAGGTCCTGCATTCCTCATGGCGTGTACTGAGCTCCATCTCCTTTAATTAATACTGGTAATTGAAATTTAACCACTCTTGGGATTTCTACACCATTTTAGTTTAAATTACCTCTACTCAAATTACCAGCACTCCCCGCTGCGCTCTGCAGTTCACCTGTGTGAAGGTCCATGCCAAGTAACCCTCTCCATTCTGCACTTCTCTTTATTTCTTTCCCTAATTCCACAGCACAAGTCACTCCTCCTGGGACCCCCAGCGTGGCGGCTGTTTATTTCTTAATTCCCTTATTAACTCCTCTACAAATTGATGTGTTAGCTGCAGCTTTTGACATTGTGGCCCTCTTTCCCTTTCCTTCCATCTTATCATATTTCTTATCAGACCGTCCTGCTGCTCACTGTTTTCACGCTCTCCCATTTCATCCCTTACTATACTCTCATCTTCTTCCTTCCAATCATCTAAGTCTTCTGCTACTAACATTTCCTCCTCGTCACTTATTTCAAGTTCACTCCATCTTTTAGGCTTTCTACTGTTCATTGATTTATTTCTTTGCATTTTCTTTTTATGACAGGTGTTAGTGTCCTCCCTTCTTTTTTCTTGGTCCCTTCTAATCTTATTGTTGTTTCTTTTCCTCACATGGAAATTCACAAGGAGTTCCTATAATCTTACATCTTTCCTACAATATGCCGCTCTGTTAGCCCTCCTCACATTCTCTTAGTATCCCTCCAGTTTTCTGCTAGCAGTCCAACATGTCGCTCATGTCTTTATAATCTGCTGCCCTCTGTGTGCTTCCCCCTATCATCTCCTCATAATCTGAATCCTCCTCTGTCTCTTTGTCTACCTCTGCTTTTTGACAATCGCCGTTCCCTTGCCAGTATCTGTCCTTTTTAAACTCTGCCTTTCTCCCCCGTTTGGGGGTCCTTTTCTGTTTTTCTCCCCATATTGTTTCCTCACTGCTAGTCTTTATCAGCAGTTCTGTGTCTGCTCTCTGCCATCCCTGTCTGTGTTTCCTGCTCCTCCTCTCACTCGCCAGCTTCACTCGTCCTGTAATGTTCACTTTCACTGTCATTAATGGACTTTCTAACGCAGCATCTGCCGCCCCCCCGCCTCCTCCCTGTCCTCCTCTAGCAGCTCTCTGATTTTATCAGCGCTGCTTCTCTCTTTGATGCTTCGCCCGACTACATTTACATCATCTCCAGTTCTGACTTTCTTTACTTCTGCCTTTTTCTGCTCGTGTCTTTTCATTTATAATTATGAATACGCTCTTGCATATCTTTGCACACTGCCATGTTAAATGATCCCAATATAGAGTACTCAGCACCAAGACTTCTCGCTCTTTTATGTCACTTTTTGTGTCAGGTCTATGTGTTTTATTTATGCTGAGGGATTGTTCATCCCAAGACCTCAACGGTCACCTGACCCTCCGCCATTGCTATTCCCTGCAGTCTCAGATTCTATGTTACAAGCTTTAGCGTTGGATTTTTGCTGAAATCTGCATGTGTTTCTTAAATGAGAATTAATGTGAAGTCAGGCTTATGTACCACAGACATTGGATTCATTACGTCCATCCATTCATTCATTTCTCTAACCCACTTCATTCTTAGCAGGGTCACTGGGAAGCTGGAGTCCATCCCAGCAAGCATAAGCAAGAAAAATCCCTGGACAGGACTGTAGTCCATCAAAAGGTGGACACACACACACACACACACACACACACACACACACACACACACACACACACAGGCCCCTCCACCTAACCTACATGTGTTTGGGCTGTGGGAGTAAACTGGAGCACCAGGAGTAAACTTGACAAACTCCATACAAGGGGGAACTGGGATGAGCTCATTTCATTCCTGAAAAACTTTTATGCAGCTAAACTTATGTTTCTGGACCAGATTAAGCCATAATCATGTGATCCATAATTCTTATGATATAATAATTCACTAATCCTCCTTTACACTCACAGACCACATGACATCAATCGGGCTGATCTCAGACGGCGGTCAGTCAGCCAACAGAGAGGAGGGCGGCACTTGAGAGAATGGCGCTCGGTTAATAACCTGTTACTGTTACTTAGTGCCAGACAAAAAAAAAATAAATAAAAATAAAAAAATCCTAATTTATTTTCAGAGGTTTAAGAATGATCTGGCAACACTTAGCATAAATGGGGAGAAAAAAGAAAGAGTCTGCAACTGTACATTTTTGGGAACGTATCTAATGGACGACTAAATACATCATTGATCAAGAAGGCACAGCAGCTGCTTTTGTTTTCTCAGATAAATTTAAAATCTGATTTTCCTTTCAAGTCAGGTAATGTCCTCTTTTTGCACAATACGGTATTTTATTAGACGGGGTTTCCACGGATTTCACCGATGAACTGTCTGACACATGCACTCTCTCTGTGCTATTCCTCCATTTCATCTCCCTTATCTTAGCTGCTGTGTCGCTCGCTCCTCTTTCCTCAGATATGCCGATCATCTTCACACACCGCCACCTGCACCTCTTGATCTGCTGGTATGATGGCTGCCATCCTCTGTTTCTCAGACATGAAGTCCGTGGCTGATCGGCTGTTCAACGCTCAGCACTTAAGGGCTTCTAAAGTTTGCGGATCAATGTATCCGGATTCGCGAGATCCGTTTGGAATCAAATGTTCTAATCCTCTGGTGTGACATCTCCCTAATGCGCAAGATGGAGTCCATTCAAAGATCCAAGATGATCTCATTTCTCTTTCTGGAACAGACCTCTCGTTTTAAAAATGAGTTTTCTTCAAATGCGCCTCTGCGTTGAGTGTTGCACTGTCCTCCATCGCCCTGAAGATGGCGCTGTTGTGTAAGAAATGAACTAAGTAAAGCCGGACTCCATCAGATTTTTAATGTTTTTAAAGTTTGTATCTGTATTTGTATTTTAAAAGTTGTCATCACTCAAATTTTCACGACAGACTCAATGCAGTTTCTTATTTAGAAACGTATTTCTTTTCAGAGTATTTATCAGTTTCTTTGTCCCTGTTTCAGGCCCTTAGACCCCCAGTGTTTTCAGGGGTGCGCAGGTGAAGCCTCAGGCCTGGCATGACCCAATGGCTCATCTTTGGGTTTCAGTTTTTAGAGGAGCCATCGTGATTGCCATAAATCTCTTGTCTTAGTTCTCTGTGATATGATTTAGCACCTTCAAGAAAAACTGGAAATGCATGAATATTCATTTGTGTTCCTGCTTTGAGTGTTAAATATTTGATTTACGGCCTCTTTAATGCTGTCTCTCGGTGGCTGTGCTGTACGACTCTGATGACTCGCGTTCTTCAGGCAGGTTCAGTTTTCAGGTCCCGCTCTGGCGCCCCCCTGTGGCTGCAGGTTTTTATCCGCCCCAAATTCTTCTTTTAATAGGACTCTTACATTAAGCTGTTCCTGTTCTTGTATCGCGATGAAGCAGAGGCATCTATCTTATAAAGATATTAGACAATTTAAACTTGTGACACAGGCGTCTCACTAATATATTCAATGGGACAATAGTTTTTCCAATTAAAAAAAATACAAGGGAAGCTTTATCTTGTGTCAGAAACATTTACAGTATATCCTTTAAAACAAATAAATAAGAACTCTGAATTCATAAGAGATATCTCCTAGATGATTTATTTATTTTATCAGTTGCAGATTGATTATGCTAAATTTTCACTGAATGATGTTAGGATTAGGTGCATTAAAATTCTTTTTAGTATTTGGTTCTTTTTTGAGCTTCTGATTATATTTGCCATTATTTACTACATTTACATTCCATTTAGTTATATATTTGTCTCACTTCCTCTGAGGCAATTTACAACTTTTGAGGTACAGTTAGCTCCATTTCTTTTGTTATTTCAGTTGTTTTCCAGGTGAAGTGTCTCGCTTCTGGTCATGCTGGTGTCAGTAGTGGGATTTGAAACCACAGTTTAAGAGTTTGAAGTCCAAAGCCTTAACCACCACACCACACCACACCATCTGCCTGCTAGTAATCACACGAGTGGGTGACACTATAAGAGGTGGCCTTTGGCTGTCAGTGTCACTTGTCCTCATTTCTACTCTGCTTGTCATACATTATCAGTGTTCAGCTGCATTACTGGTCAAAGGTTTTAGAACACCTCAGTTTGTTCAGTTTTATGGAAATGCACACAAATTAATGTTTTAATGTTTCATAAAATCAAGGGACCACTCAAACAATGGACCACATTCTCCATGAATGTTACCGAGGCCCTACAGGTACAGATGAAGATCTTAAGGATTAAATGACGCCGCTCTTACCTGAATACAGCAGTGGTGTGATAAGATATGATGATGAAGGCATAGAACAAATAAACAATGGCAAATAAAAAATAAGTCAAGGAGTCATTAAGTGTATAAAATATTAAAATGTTTGATTCCTCAGAGTAGCCTGCACCTTTTACTGCTATAACAGCCGAACTGTGGTAACCCTTTTGATTCAGAATGCCAGTCACTCTGTGCAGGTCACCAACTCTTTCTCCAGCAGAAGACCCCCAAGACCACCACACCTCCTCCTCCATGTTTGACAGCTGGTGTCACACACTGAGGACCTTCATGTCACCAACTCGATGGCACAGAGCTGTGTGTGAAGCTGTGGTGCTGTGAGGCGCCTGTGGTCACTCAAGCTGGTGACCCTCAGAAACTCATCTTCTGATTGGCTGGTGACTTTGGCTCTGCCACATCTCTTCCTATCAGAGTTTCTTCCAGTTTCTGATTGTCTGTGTAGGACTCCACTGGACTCACTGACACTTCGATTTTTATTTTGTAGTTTCTCTAAATGAAAGGCCTTCATTTCTAAGAGTAGTAATGCTCTGTCTCGTTTCACTTGTTAATTGCCGTCACTGGAATTTACAACTTTCTAAAGTATAATTGTGTCCAAGTCGTACTTCAGAGGGTGTAGTAACACAGTCTGCTCCAACTCTGACACACAGAGGGGATTTAGGTAACCCACAAAAGCTGGGACTCCTGTGCAAATTGCTTCAACCTGGAAGGCTCCTTTTACTTTAATTGCTGCACCACATCTGTAGGTTATAATCTATTAGTTGATCCCAGACAAAGGTCCATTTGTAATAGACTAATATTTCTTTTTTTTTTTTGGTTTTGAATTAAAATGAAAAATTACATAGCCAAATTAAAGAAACGGTAAAAAGTACAAATTTCTTAATCTGCACTTTTCCAGAAGGCAAAATAAGAGAAGAAATAAAAAGGAGAGTGGACTAAACAGGTAGAACAATTTAAGATGAAAATGACTCACCGATTGAGGAACTGGTTGGAACAAAAACCTGCAGCCACAGGAGGGCGCCAGAGCCACTGCTGCAGGGTGTTAGTGCGGGGACTCAGAACTGAGGAACACAGGAACAGCACTGAGAGGAAGGCTGCGGACGTGAACCTGCAAAGTCAAATTAGATTTTATTGTGCACAGATAAATAAACACAATCATAACAATCCAAAAACCAGGCAAAGAAGAAATAGTGAATACAAGTGTTTTAAGATTTCAATAACTTGGAAAAAACAGTATAATCTTTTTTCCAAAGGCTTTATACTCTACAGTTTTTCTACAAAGTAACACGAAAAACAAGAACACTCCTAACAGGTTTAAAGAAAATTAAGCACCCGCAGCAAAGACTCTTCTTTATGTGAGAGACACAGCAGGACGATCATCCAGCACTGGAAGTGACCGACCCTAAACTGAAGCCCCTCCCCCGTTTGAATGGCTTAACTCAAGTAGATATTGCTGCAGACCGGAGTAAAATGGGCGTTAATATCATTTTCGACTTCAGCCAATCATATATTAAATTTGCGCACGTCAGTCACTGATCAGCCAATCGCAAATTTTAACGTCGCGGTCAATCATCGTTTTATTCGCTGGAGTATGTGAATTTCCCCCTGGGATTAATAAAGTATCTATCTATCTATCTATCTATCTATCTATCTATCTATCTATCTATCTATCTATCTATCTATCTATCTATCTATCTAACAAATCGCCAATCGGTGTTATTTGTCATTCATGCTCCACTTTAGCCAATTGCCTTTTGGATACGTAAAAAGAAAGGTGGGTGTAATTTCTAAAGGTGGACGTGTAAGATAATTTCTAAAGGTGGACGGTCAAGATAAAGTGACTGTAAGAGACGGAGTGTATATTCATAAAATAACTCTCCGACGATAGTCTACTAGTGTCAATATCTTACACTATAGCACTTTGTGGAGTGCATTATTAAGACTGCAGTGTATTTTTATCACAGTCATTTATGAAGTAGCGGTTCTGAAAAAATAATAATAAAAGTTTGCATATGAGACATTTATCGTTACTGAACAACGTCTGAAGAAAATATAAATGAACATAACAATACAAATTTGTGTCCGCCTAATTTTAATGGATTGACGTACACTTAAGTGTGGGCTCTTCTTGATTGAGTCTGTCAGATTAAAACAAATGTTTGACTGTTGGTGTTTACTCGAATGTCCAAATGAAATAGCCGCCTACATTTAACAAGTCACCTTAAAGACCTTAAAGGCTATGAACGTATTACAATTTTAAACGTTGATTAAACCATCATAGTTCGTAATATTCCATTGTAGCCCCTTCTGCCTGCAGATCACCATCTGTTCTTTGTTTGCTGATGTCAGTGAAATATTCTTCGGTCTTCATGTCTGTTCTTAATATACCAGCAGCTCCAGTGAGTTTCTTGCCTGCGAATCACGTATTTAAGTTTATTTTTTAGCTGTACAGTATTATGATTACAGATTATTACAAATCACATACTTGACACTCTCACGTTCAGGTATCAGGGAATATAAAACGTTAAGAAAGCTGGCAATAAAATTGTGACTTTAAAGAATCCATTGGCTGTCTCTACATGTTATCAATGTTAAATGTAAGAAGCACAGTTATCATAGCGCTAATAGTCACCTTTCAATTATTATTTTTACAATGAAGTTTACTTTGTTAAACGATCTGTGAAGAGCAAATATTATTCCTTCAAAAGAGTAATAATTTTGCAGTTTTTGTGACTGTGCACCTGTTAATCAGGGTACAGTAATCCCTCCTCCATCGCGGGGGTTGCGTTCCAGAGCCACCCGCGAAATAGGAAAATCCGCGAAGTAGAAACCATATGTTTATATGGTTATTTTATATTGTCATGCTTGGGTCACAGATTTGCGCAGAAACACAGGAGGTTGTAGAGAGACAGGAACGTTATTCAAACACTGCAAACAAACATTTGTCTCTTTTTCAAAAGTTTAAACTGTGCTCCATAACAAGACAGAGATGACAGTTCTGTCTCACAATTAAAAGAATGCAAACATATCTTCCTTTTCAAAGGAGTGCAAAGCAAGCAGTCAAAAAAAAAATCAATACGGCTTTTTGGCTTTTAAGTATGCGAAGCACCGCCGGTACAAAGCTGTTGAAGGCGGCAGCTCACACCCCCTCTGTCAGGAGCAGGAAGAGAGAGAGAGAGAGAGAGAGAGATAGAGAGACAGATAAAAAAAATCAATACGTGCCCTTTGAGCTTTTAAGTATGCGAAGCTCCGTGCAGCCTGTCCTTCAGGAAGCAGGTGCACACAGCCCCCCTGCTCACACCCCCCTACGTCAGCGCAAGAGAGAGAGAGAGAGAGAGAGGAAGAGAGAAAGTAAGCTGGATAGCTTCTCAGCCATCTGCCAATGAAATCAACTGGGCAAACCAACTGAGGAAGCATGTACCAGAAATTAAAAGACCTATTGTCCGCAGAAACCCGCGAAGCAGCGAAAAATCCGCGATATATATTTAAATATGCTTACATATAAAATCCGCGATGGAGTGAAGCCGCGAAAGGCGAAGCGCGATATAGCGAGGGATCACTGTATTCAATTATTTGACTTAATTGGACCTTTATTTTTGTTGGGATTTTAAATACCTCTGTAAGATCATCAAATATATGTTTATTATAATACATATTACTTATGTAACAGTTACATTTAGAGATTGAGACTTGACAGATGTTTGTAGTTCATATCTCATTGATCCTCCATTTGACTCCATCAGGTCCTAGTGGTGTGCTGAACACGTCAGCCTGTCTTTAGGGTCTCTGAGACTGGAGGAGGTCAGGAGTCCAACTGTACAGCAGGCACTGATGGGCATCAGCATCACGACTGGTGACAAGTTAGAGATGGCAGATAGTTCAGCTGGACATCATCCTATATGACTACACAAGCAGACGGCATATTAAGAGCCCACCGAGTGTGTCTACTCCAGTATGGCCCTGACATAACACCCTGTACAGCTGTACACGACTCCACTTTACTGGTCATTTAGCACACACTGCACTGAGTCTGTCAAGTCATAGCCATTAAATAATTCAATCTGAACAGCTGGAAATTTGTTTTAGCAATGATATTTCTGGTAAGGCATTCTTATATTATCATTTCTCATTGGTTTATACTGAAAATCTGGTTTACATCAATGTAGTTTCAATAGTATGTATTATATATATAGTATATAAAAAAATTAAAGGAACACTTTAAAAGCACATGAGATCTTAATGGGAAAAAAATCTTGCTGGCTGTCTCTACTGCTATGGACTGATGTGTTAGGAACAAAAGGACGGCACATCGTTTGTTGGAAATGAAAATGATGAACCTACAGAGGGCTGAATTCAACGACACCCCGAAAATCAAAGGGAAAAAACAATGCGGCAGGCAGGCAGGCAGGCGACTCCATTTTGCTGAAATTTCATTGCAGCAACTCCAAATAGCACTCAGTAATTTGTATGGCCCCCATGTGCTTGTGTGCATGCCTGACAATATTGGGGGGGGAGGGGGGGAGGCATGCTGCTAATGAGATGAAGGATGGTGTCCTGGGGGATCTCCTCCCAGATCTGGACCAGGGCATCACTGAGCTCCTTAACAGTCTGAGGTGCAACCTGGTGGCATCGGATGGACTGAAACATAATGTCCCACCCAGAGGTGTTCTTGGGGCAGTCAATGGGATCAATTCCTTCATTCTCTGACCACATGAGGCCGGCTGTTGTGGTGCACCAGGAGGAACCCAGGAGCCACTGCACCAGCATAGGGTCTGCCAATGGGTCCAAGGATTTCATCCAGATACCTAATGGCAGTCAAGGTGCCCACTGTTGTCTAGTCTGTAGAGGTCTGTGTGTCCCTCCATGGATATGCCTCCATAGACCATCACTGACCCACCACCAAACCAGTTGTGCTGAACTACGCCACAGGCAGAATAACGTTCTCCATGGCTTCTCCAGACCCTTTCACATCTGTCACATGTGCTCAGGGTGAACCTGCTCTCATCTGTGAAACGCACAGGGTGCCCACCAGTGGTAGACCTGCCAATTCTGTTATTCTATGGCAAATGCCAATCGAGCTCACTGGTGCTCACTAGAGGACGTCGGGCCACCTTCAGGCCACCCTCCTCAAGTCTGTTTGTGATTGTTTGGTCAGAGACATTCACACCAGTGGCCTGCCTGCTGGTGGTCATTTTATAGGCTCTGGCAGTGCTCATCCTGTTCTTCCTTGGCCAAAGAAGCAGAAACTGCTGAGTCCTGCTGATGGGTTAAGGACCTTCTACGAGGGGCCCTGTCCAGCTCTCCTGAAGTAACTGCTTGCCTGTTTCCTGGAATCTCCTCAATGCCCTTGAGACTGTGCTGGGAGACACGGCAAACCTTCTGGCAATGGCACGTGTTGATGTGCCATCCCAGAGAGGTTGGACTACCTGTGCCAGCTCTGTAGGGTTCAGGTATGGCCTCATGCCACCAGTAGCGACACTGACCGCAGCCAAATGCAAAATGAGTGACAAAACAGATGAGGAGGGAAAAATGTCAGTGGCTTCCCTCCACCTGTTAAACCATTCATTCCTGTTTTGGGGGTCATCTCATTGTTGCCCCCCCCCCCCCCCCAGTGCCCCAAAGCAGCTGAAACTGATGAACAAGCCCCACTGCTACTTAACTGACCAGATCAATAGCCCACAAGTGTCACTGACTTGATGCTGTACTCTCATTAAAAAGGGTTCCTTTCATTTTTTGAGAAGATATATCTATATCTATATATACTGTATGTCTCTCTCTCTCTCTCTCTCTCTCTCTCTCTCTCTATATATATATATATATATATATATATATATATATATATATATATATATATATATATATATATATATATATATATATATATATATATAATGTCAAGACCTTAGAACAACAAGGTCCTAGCTGTGAGTCTAGAATACTGAGCTTCAAAAGTTGTGACTATTTATCAGGCGTATACAATCCTTTTCTATTAATTTTGTTCCCATATGTAAAACCTGTATTTTAAGTTAAAAATGCAAGTGTTATTGAAAATGTGACTCCTAATAAAAGATAAGTAAGAACCATATTATTCTGGAGTAAGTTTGTAAGTGAACAGCAAAGCCTTGATCAGGATGCTCAGTTTCCAAGCTCTTTTATCTTGTGGGATTTCTAGCAAAGTGCACACCATTTGTAACCCTGTGGATATGAGTGGAGGCTCTGGTCATATCTATCAGTTCTAACAGTGTTAATACGCAAGGTAATTGGACCAGCACCTCTTAACAGAACACTCAGTATTATCACTACCAAAAACAAGATTTTATTAATAAATATTCGATATAAATTGTGCAACAATTTCAAGAAATATTTACAATTATCAATAATGATTGGTCAATTGAATTGAAAGAAAGAATGCACAAAGATTAAATTTAACAAACAGACTGATCAAGGAATATACTGAAGTATTAAAACAACAGCATGCCCGCTTCTATATATTATATATAAATAAAACAACATTGTAAAATGCATAACAACTATACAAAGCAGTTTTAACAATTAAAGAAAAAATCCAGATGACATCAATTGTCTAAAACCAGACACGCAATTTCAAATATACAGAACTTAATCAACAATCTTTAACAATAACAGAAAGTGTCCTTTATTATTTACATCAATAGTTACATTAAATATATACAACTCTATTATGCACAGTCATTTTAACACACAGAAATAAAAAGGCAAAAGAGAAGTAAAGAAAGAGACACATTTATTTGAGTAGAGTTGAGATGTAATCCCGAGTTTAAATGCCTCAGTGGTGCTTTCCTTTTACTTCCAAGTGTTGTAACACAAGTACAGTTTGTCAAACTCTTCCCTCTCACTAAAAAAACAACACAAAAACAGCCACACAAATGAACAAATTCTAATCATACCAACCAGAAACAATGCTGCATTTGTCATTTGAAACCACAATTCTTGACCTTGTACAGTTTAGAATAAATGCTACATATAGCATACTTCTAAATGTAATTTTACCAATACTAAAAATGTACTAATGTATAGTTTAAATGTCACTTTAAACATATATATTCACATTTATATATATTTAGTTTATATTCTTGTCTAAATTCACAACAACTATAGGGTATTCCGTTTAACAGAATAATGGCGCTGAAAAGAAAAAGAAAGGACAGTTTATTTTCCACATGACGTACCACTCACTGTCTGCTGGTCCATCCATGAACAGATTTTCTGCCTCTGGCAGTGAAATCCTCTCAACTGTTTGTTTAGCTTTAATAAGAGCCCATCAAAAACACAGAAAAAGAGAGGATGTTACTCATAGACGCACTTTCTGTACTCATTAGAGATTTACTGAAGGCTAATTAACCTCTGGCATCAGCACATCCAGAATGATGCCAACTCTGTCAATCCTCTCAAAAGTGCCTACAGCTCTTCATCTAAGAAGTTGTAGAGGCCATCTATCAGCTCCTCATCTTCTATATAAGTCATTACCCAGTGACCTTAAGGATTTTCATAATTTTTTAACCATTTGGACGATACCTTACGAGATACAACAACCTGTTGGACAAGAAAATACAAGTGTTTGGCACTATGAAGTCATCATAGCTCTTTGCTGCCAGACAGATTACAATACCAAAGTTTTACTTGTCATCTGAACTAAGTTACCAGCAAGTGATCATCTGCTCCATGGTCCTTTATTATGAACTCTAACTGTTTTTCATGATGAGTCCTCCTGTATGCCCTGCTGATCTCTGCAGCTGCAAAAATCTGAGCCACTTGTTCTTCAGTCAGCTGCCCTTCTGCAGCCACACAGCCAGCCTGCTCTCCTACACTGTGGACACACACAAATAAATGCAGCAGAGTGTCACATGTAGTATTTGTCTTATGCAAGCTGTCTGGTTTTGGTCTGAACAGTTGTGTTTTCTCGGAAAAGTGGACACATTGGAAGACAGTTGAAACTGTGAGGAGTACTCTGTGGATCACTACAAAAACTCCTGTTGGATGTGATCTCAATAGCTTTTCTGAATACATCCATTACTTCAGAGTAGTATGATTGCACCAGTCCGGACACTGGCTAAAGTAATATGCAAGTCACAGAAAAGCTTTGAAGATATTTTTATTCTAACCATCAAAATAACCAATCTAACACTCCCCATGTGACAACGGGTCAAAAAGCTTATGACAATCACTCATACCATGTTCAATTTTAAGGTTTTTACTCAAGTTGAACCAAGTATCAAACCACAGTGGTAGACTAAGTTCTACATTAATACCTTGGTGTGCCTGTATCGGTATATTCCTCAACGAGTTCACTGCTGCCATGATCTTCTTGGTCCAGACTTGTAGACATTAAAATATTGATGTTATTCATTTAACAGAAAAAAAAAGAGTGCCAGTAAAAGTTTACCTGTATACACCAAAACACACACTGGTGTATTTAAAGTAACACTATATGAACTTATTTAGACATTAAAAAATGTAAAATTCCAAGCTTATTTAAACTATTTTCCCCTGGTTGGATGTGAGGTGTCACCTTTGATTGTCCAAGCATCCCAAAAAGGCGCGTCTCCAAAAGCAGGGTACCCGCACCGGCACTCAGCAATGGTACACCCAGAACAAGTACCAATATCTGTAAATTATTCTAACAAGGCACAGGTCATTTGGCACACACTAAACCAGACCATAGGAGATGGCCACATAAAATTATGGGATAAATTGTTAACAAAACAAAAAGGAAACACTGAATATTTACCACCTATACTCAGCCTGGGTTAATGGGAAAAGTGGGATACACGTACCTCCGTAGGAAACTGCTGTTCTGCGGTGATCTCGTAAGTGTACATTTGCTTGTATATACGAGCGTGAAGAATACAGTCATGGATGACAGAAAGGGCACAAAAACACATCTGAAGATTTGAAGTATGGACGGAATGTCTGTGATATTTTTGATCGTGATATGATCCTGTTTAAAAAAATGTAAAATAACATTACAGCGTTTTAATCGAACATCTCACAAATGTAAATATGCACAGAGTTAATAGGGAACCAAACTACTGGCGGTGATCTACTAGTATTCCACTGAGCACCGGAGAGGGGGTGCGTTTGGGTGGATGTTGCCCGTGAAACTTGCTTTGCGTCGTTTGAAGATTTGCCGGCACCGCTGAGTGCCGAACCACTTCAAGCACTGAATATGCATCAATTACTACAGCGAAAATGATTATTAATACAAACGTGAATACAATATATATTCATATTTATACAAACGTACAATCACAACAAAGAAACAAAAAGGTATTTGAAAAACACGAAGAAAACTTAGCAATTGCAAATTTCAGACGTTTTAATTTAGAAGCAAATTTACTTCCATTGTCAGAAATAACAAACAATTCGTTTCGTCGCTTCTTCTTTGGTCTAATAGAGTTTCTTCGCTGCTGCTATTTCAAAAGAAACTCTATGAGGCGGAACCTCAAAGCGGTAGGGATCACTAACTGTGAAAAGATTGGTGGAAGTTACACTTGATAGACAACTTCAAATGTTGAGTGAGTTTTTGATTGTCATACTTTAACAACAATCTCATTCGTTGAAATTCTGAATTAGCCAATACTATCCACTTCAATTTACAGTTATCCCGCCTTCAGATCCGCCCATAATGTCTCCGGTCTGCAGCAATACCCTTCTCAGAATATCCGACAGAGAGACACGAGAGCTCAGGGCAGTAAGTCATGTTGTGGATAATGTCAGGCACGCTTTTATGTATGCATTATGTATGAATGTGTTAAGTTGTCAGAGGATAAATGAAGAGACTCAGTGCCCAACAGTTAAAGTTTTTAATCCAACAACTGGAAGCAACAACAGAAAACAATCATCCTCCGAACTTTCTCGATTCCTTAACACACTGTTCTATCCCTCTTCACTATCTCCACCTAGTGGCAAAAGTACAGAACATATTCCCCCTTTACTTAAGAATAGTACTTACAGTAAGTAATTAAACATCACTAGCATACTAATGATCAATGAATTACATCAAACATTCAAATTTAAGTAACGAAGTCCTGAAGCCAACGAGGGGATCTTCTCATGAGGTGGAGGAATGTCAGAAACCTCAGGTATTGATGTTGATGTAGATTGGGGTGGTAATTCCACTGTAGCATTCCCTGAAGCAACACTTGGCACATGTGTATTTGTCTTAGATAAATGGGAAGAATGCCATTTTTTTCCATCGGCCAAAAGGTAAGTACATGGACCAATTTCTTTTTTAATTTCCACAGGCTGTGAAAATGTTGGGTGTGCTTTTGGAACAAGTATTGGATTCCGAATACGCACCTTGTCCCCTTTTCGAAAAACAGGAATCCGTACACCATGTCTGGCATCTGTATATTTTTTCATTTTTGTTGAAGGGAGGAAACTCTCTTACCAACAGTGTCATTATCGGCCTTGCAGGCAATAGGAGGAGGAAGGACATTGAGGCATGTTCACATTTTCCGACCATAAAGCAATTCATAAGGAGAAACTCCAGTAGTAGCATGTGGTGTTGCACGATATACCTGAAGGAATTCTGAGATGACAGGTTTCCAGGGTTTCGCTTTTAAGACAGCAGATTGGATGCAGCCTTTGAGAACACGATGAAATCTTTCAATGGCACCATTTGCAGCTGGATGGTATACTGAAGCGCGTATGTGTTGTATATTTCTTTCTTTTAGAAATGCTGCAAAGTCTGTTGATGTGAATTGACATCCATTGTCTGACACTATGGAATGTGGATTTCCAAATCTGCTAAAGACTGAAGTGAGGAAATCTATAACATTCTGAGCAGTGATAGAAGCAGTGAAAGCAACATCTGGCCACTTGCTATGATAATCAACAAGGGTTAGAGCATAACGACAATTCCAAACAGCTGTTTCAAATGGACCCATATATCTATGGCCAACATTTGCCAGGGTTCTAATGGAAATGGAACAGGTTGTAAAGGTGCAGGAGAAGGATTAGCTGTCTTGTCAGATGACTGGCACAGTTGAATTGAGCTTTTTTTTTTTAACTTGAGCTGCGACCATATCATATACCTGGCCACCAGTATAGCTCACGCAGACATTGTTTAGTTCTCACAATGCCTTGGTGACCTTCATGAGCAAGCACTACCAAGGTATGGTGCAGAGAAACAGGAGCAATGAGACGAGCACCACGGAACAAAAACTCGTTTTGTGCACTAAATTCATCTCGTAGTCTGAAATATGGACGCATAACTATGTCAACTGCATTAAGAGAAGAAGGCCAACCACAGGTAATCTGATTTTGCAGAGCAGACAACTCACTGCAAGAGGCGGAGGCAGAAGCAAACTCACCAGGTGAGAGGGCAGTCAGAGCAGGAGACAACATTGCCACAAATTCAGGTTCAGTTGCAGAATTGTCCTCAGCAGCAGCAGGCAAAGGCAAGTGAGAGAGACAATCAGCAATGTGATTCTGTGACCCAGGATGGTAAGCAACAGTATAGTTGAAACACCACAGTCGTGCTGCCCAGCGTGCAATCCACATGCCTGCACGATCAGACCCTTTTGAGGACAGTAGAGTGGTCAACGCTTGATGATCAGTACGGAGGATAAATTTACAACCCCACAAGTAAGTCCCCCATTTTTCAACAGCCCACACACATCCGAGAACTTCTTTTTCAACTGTAGAATATTTCCTTTCAGCAGCATTAAGAGTCCTAGACGCAAAAGCAACAGTCCGCTCTGTATGGTCAGGTTGGACTTGAGCTAGGACAGCTCCGAGCCCATAATCAGATGAGTCAGTAGAAACTATAGTAGGCAAATCAGAGTCAAATAAGGCCAAAGCTGGACTGTCAATTAGCAACTGTTTCACTGACATAAAGCTGTGTTGAGCTTCCTCAGACCAGGAATACTGCGTATCTTGGCGGAGGCAGGTGCTTAAGGGTTCTACAATAGTGGCAAAATTTGGGATAAACTTATTATACCAAGATGCAAATCCAAGGAATGAACGTAACTTGGTAACATCAGTTGGAGTTGGAGCATGCAGAAGATCAGCAAGATGCTCCTGATCAGGTTGTATCCCTTGTGCTGTAACAGTATGACCCAGAAAACGCAGACTGGCCTGATTAAAATGACATTTTGATTTGTTTAACTGCAATCCTGCATCTTTTACGCATTTAAGAACTGCCTGAAGTGTCCGATCATGGTCAGCTTGTGTTCGTCCCCACAAAATTATATCATCTAAGTAGTTTGCAACATTTGGCAGCCCCTGCAAGATTGTATTGATCATCTTTTGAAAAGCAGATGGAGCAGATGCTAACCCATATGGGACCCAGCAGAACCTGAACAGTCCTTCATGAGTAATAAAAGCAGTCAGATCACAGCTCTCTTCATGAAGCAAAAGCTGAAAGTATGCCCTTTCTAAATCAATAGTGGAGAACACTGTTGCTCCTCTCAGCAATGACAGCATTTCATCAATGTGAGGAAGGGGAAAGCTGTCTGTAATAATAGCTTTATTTGGTTTTCACAAGTCAACGCACATACGGATACCCCCAGTCCTCTTTTGGACCACCACAATGGGCGAGACCCAGGGAGAGGCAGCAATGCTTTCAATAATCCCGGCTTGAAGAAGGCGATTTAGTTCTGCACTGACATCATGCCGAACTGACAGTGGTAAACGATGTAATTTTTGTCGTACTGGAGTAACAGAGTCTAATACTTTGACTTTGTGTATGAAGCCTTTTGCACAACCTAGGGCAAGTGGAGGTGATGGAGCTGTAGAAAGACGCAGGACAGGAATAGAGTTTGTGGTAGCACATGGTAAGACAGTACTGCCATTAAAGCACAGATGTAGACCCTTTATTAAATCCATTCCCAACAAAGCAGTCCCAGACTCCACTATGAAGACTGGCGTAGAACATGTAACATCATCTTTGGACACAGTAACAGGTAAGCAACCAAGCACAGGGAGTGGAGAACATGAATAAGTCACTAGCTTAACTGAAAGTGGCAGCAAAGGTTCTTCTTGAAAGATATATATATACATTTAGGCAAAATGGATACAGATGATCCAGAATCCACAGTTAGATCCACGAGTGCAGTAGCAGTTGACGTTTTCATTGTGACACTGCAACGGATTCTGTCGGCCGCTGAATGGTCACTTAAGAAAAGGATCTGAAGCTCAGGTAAGGCAAATTCTTGCACAGAGCACGTTTGTGGAGAACGGCAAACCTGTGCAAAATGACCAGTCTTTTGACAGTTTTTGCACTTAGCAGAAGCAGCAGGACAGTTTTTATCATTTGCAAGATGCTTATCAGATCCGCAGTGATAGAAAGCACGAACAGAGGCTGCAGGAGGCGCAGCAGCTTTAGGTTGTGAAACTGGCGGAGGCTAATCACTACAGTGAATTGGAATGTCCATCATTGCATGTTTTCCTGGTGGGTTTCCACCGTGAGCTCCGGTTACCTACCAAAGACATGAAGGTTTGGGGAGTTGGTGACACGTAAATGACGCCAGTGTGTGTGTGTCTGTGAGTGCTTGTGTTCGTTCACCTTGCCATGAGCTGTTGCCCCGCCCAGGGATTTCGTGTCTCCCTGTCGCCCAATGCTAGCTTAATGGACACATCCCTGGATTGATGGATGTGATCATTAAACATCCATCTTTTTCCGAGGTTTTGTGGCAGGGTGTCCTCGGAATTTAATTGATGTTTCAGGCAGTTCACAACACAGCAAAGCCAAACGTTATTTCACTGAGATGATATCTCGCACTGCCACCTGGTGGAATCTTCCAGATTTAAGTAAAGTACGCGCTCAGGTATAAAGTGTACAATACCGGTGTAGTTGGAGCACGTGTCACGTCATGTGACGTACAAGCCCAGCCTAACAGTGACGTCACGTGCGCACATAGCTATGCTGGCATGTGAGACGTGTCCTGCGATTCCTCCAAAAGTGAAAGTAAGCCCCCTTTTTTTTTTCTTCCCTTCGCCGAGCTACTGCCCAGACAACTGCCAATACGATATGCATTTTCTCAGCCACGTCAAGCCGATATTCTTCTAGTCTTTCCACTCCTACACGAGACCCACCGCGATGCTCCCCAGAAGACGCTCATATAGTCAGCGAAAACATCCTTCTGCACATTATAAATGGTCAATAAGGCAAGCTTTATGTCTTTACACCTTGTTTGTCATTTTTTCACCTAAAACTATTGCCACTCTTTTAATACTTCAGAGGACGCTAAACTAAACTTTATTTCATGGTTGGTAATGCCAGTAAAGCACATTACCAAGGGCATTAGCATTATCACGAAATTTAATACCATGGTGTGGAAAGAGATCACCTATTGGGAAGACGTAAATGAGAAAAAGCAGCGGCCCCAAAGCAGAACCCTGCAGAACTCCCTGAGGAACGACTGCATTCTCAGATTTAAATCCCTTTACTTAAACAAATTGCCTCCTGCCAATAAGGTAGAAAGAAACCATTGATGGACAAGGCCACAGACTCCAAACTAGACAGTCGTTTCAAAAGTATCTGATGGGCTATGGTGTCAAAGGCAGAGCTGAAGTGAAGAAGTCCCATATCAGCTGCCCGGAGAAGATCATTTATGGTTTTCACCCAGGCAGTTTCTGTGCTGTGTTTACGACAAAACTCACATTGAAACAAACTGTTCAAAAAGGTTATTTTTTGAAAGATGGGGCTGAAGTTGGAGGGCAATTATATTCTGAAGAACTTTAGATATGAATGGAACATGTGAGATAGGCTGATAATTGTTAAGGATATTCGGGTCTAAACCAGGTTTTTTCAGAATTGAGGCCATTTTTAGTGAGAGGGGGGCTGTGCCTTCAGTAAAGGAAGAGTTAACTATAGTAGGGGAAATATGTGACAGACAGGACTTAACAAAGCTTGTAGGTGTTGGATCTAATTGGCACGTGGAAGAATTAAATGTTGTTAAGCTCCGAGATATCATTTTCAGGTTGTAAACTGAACTCTGAGAATAAAGTGGTTGGTAAGGGAATATGAGTCTTAGTGGAAAGTACGCCATTTTCTGCAGAGGTAGAGGAACTAAGCTGCTGGTGGATTTCTTTCAATGTTTCAGCTGAAGAAATCCCAAAAGTACAGCAGCATTTAACAGAGAGGTTGTGGTAAGTGACATTTTCTGGTGGTGTAATTAGCTTTTTCATTGTCATAAAAAGAGCTCAAGTATTTTTTCCCTCCTGTACTGATAATATTAGAATAGGGTGGAGTGGTGGCTCTGAGGCTAGAGATCTGCACTGGCAATCGGAAGGTTGCCGGTTCGAATCCCGTAAATGCCAATAGGGACTCTGCTCTGTTGGGCCCTTAAGCAAGGCCCTTAACCTGCAATTGCTGAGCGCTTTGAGTAGTGAGAAAAGTGCTATATAAATGCAAAAAATTAATTATTATTATTATACAGTTTGGGCAACAGAGAGAGCATTTTTGTATTTTAACATATAATCTGAATACATTTCCTTGTGTACAACAAGTCCCGTCTTCTTAACTAGACACTCCAAGTGTCGGCCCGTGACTTTGAGCTGACGGAGTTCAGGTGTAAAACAGTGAGCAGTGAGAATAAATGAAACAGTCCGTGTTTTTAATGGAGCCAGTGTATCGAAGGCAGAAGACAGAGCAACATTGTAATGGTCTACTAATTCTGATTGTGAGGTGTGATGCCAGAGCAACAAACTAAGTCTAAAATATGGCCATAAGGAGGAGGATCTGTTGCTTCAGGAAGTCATAATCATTGAACCTTTCAGAAGGGAGATCTCACATAACCTGCATTGCCTCTCTGGTCAAAAACTGGCCCAAGATAGCTGCCCAGCTTCCCCTGTCCCAGTGCATCAGTGTTGCCATGCGTTTGAAGCAAAATACAGAAGGTAACATTCAGGGTCATCTGTGGGAGTCATCTTCACCAGCACACCCCCAGGATGAGCAAAGGAAGGAGGGCCAGCAGGACCCTCATCTTACTCTGCTGGTAGTGGGATATTGTGTGCCTCTTGGGGATCCAGTGGTGTAAGACCCCATTTCTTGTACTATATGACAAGTGAGCCACTGTCTTGCACTGTAAAGAAGAGGCCTAGTCTAAGGTCTTGTAGATAACCAGCTTTATTTCAATACAAACAAGAACAGCAAGGTCATTTATTCAGACAGGAGCTACCACTTCCCTACATGGGGATACAGCAAACAAGCAGGGATGGGATCAGGTTATAATGTTCTCTGCATCATCCATCAGGCGACAGATTCATTAAGCGAAGAGGCTGTGAACTTGTAATTACCTCTTGGTGTTGTGAACCTGCGGTTGCCTCTGCACCGGACAACCAGCCCTTGACAGACATGTCAGTCACATTTCAGTGTGCAGCTCCATTGGAGAGGGTCTCAAAAGAGCTCAAAGCCTCACAATGTCTAAAGAAAAGTAATCACAAATATCAAAACTGCAATCACTCAACCAGTGGAACACCTAAAGATAAGGAGGACTTGAAAATCAACAAGAAAAGTCCAGCAAGGAACATTGTGCCCACTGAGCAAATTCAGAACATCAGTGCCAACCTGCAGATTGAGTTCATGTTAGGTGATGAAAGTAAAAGTCAGTCAATCAGTCAGTCATTCTCCAACCCACTACATCCTAACACAGGGTCATGGGGGTCTGCTAGAGCCAATCACAGCCAGCACAGGGCACAAGGCAGGAACAAACCCCAGGCAGGGCGCCAGCCCACCACAGGGCACACACCCACACACCAAGCACACACTAAGGACAGTTTAGGATCGCCAATGCACCTAACCTGCACGTCTTTGGACTGTGGGAGGAAACTCACGCAGACACGGGGAGAACATGCAAACTCCACGCAGGGAGGACCCGGGAAGCGAACCCAGATGTCCTAACTGCGAGGCAGCAGCACTACCACTACGCCACCATGCTGCCCTGAAAATAAAAGTATGGCTGAAAATGCAAAGGACATTGGGGTCATACTGTCTGAACCACAAATAAAACATGGAGGACAGTGACACGCTGTGAAGGGCACAATAAAACATCTTCTGTCCGAACGCATTTTCCTGTCCCTACACATCATTCCTAGTGAAGCTCTGCCATTTGTTCTATTTTTCATTTATTTCTCCTCTCTTTGATATGAAGTGTCTTCTTAATTCTGCTCACCTTCATCTGCTCCTTCAGTGTCTTCTCTCTCTCCTCAATTCTCCTCCTGATTTCACTCAGTGTCGCCTCCAGCTGTTTCTGTTTGGACACACAAGAGGACACATGGGGGTCTTATCAGAATTCACTTTCAGTTTCACTTACTGTCTGAAGAGCTCAGATAAACCTGACAGAAAATCAAATGAGCAACCAGTGGAAATATAAAAATGAAGAACACGTTATAATTGAAGTCCAGAGAAAATGAACTCCTTTTAAAACTTAATTCAAGAAATAAGAAAACAACTGAAAGTTAACTAAGTTAAAATTCAGTTATGAAGATGAGGAACAAATGACTCCATGGTGGGCTACTTTAGGTTGTGAGAGGGGACGACATTAAGCCTCGATTACTAATGATGGCCAAAGTGACGGCTGTGAAAACACTGAGGACTGAACAGGAGACTGAGACCATCAGTAAAGATGAGCAGGGCCTGCAAGACGAGCCAGGGGGCTATAAGCAAGGGTTCAAATCAGCCAGTGGTGTACAAACTGGTCATGAAGGAGTGATAAGAGAGTGTGCTACAGATGTGGAGGAGAGCTCAGTGCAGCAGAAGGTCATATCATAAATCAAACATGCCATTATACAGCAGTGGACCCCATGTGTCAGTGGGCTACAACAGGGTACATTGACACACCGGTGTGCTCCAGCGACAGATATGGTGTGTTGTTCTCTTGATTCAAAGGTGGATGTCCATCTTGTACATGTGGATAGGCTGCTGATCAGAGTTTTGGTGGATCTTTTTTTCATTTTAGATGTCTGAACAAGTGGCAACAGTAAGTGCAGACAGACAGCGGTGTAAGAACAATGTAAAGAGTGAGAAGCTAAGATCAGGGGCAGAGCAGACAAGGTGGGCTTATCAGAGGTGCTGTCTGTGCCACATGCCAGTCCTGGTAAGGCTGTGGAGTTTAGAAAGTTTAACATGAAGCTCAAATTTAAGATAGTGAATGAGCAGGAGAGCAGAAGAGGAACACACAGTACAAGAAGAAAACTCCAAACATGACAAATCAAAAGTATTGGAGAAACAAAATCAAATAAATAAGACAATGAAGATAGCGAGTCAATACCACAATATCAAAAACAGAGTTACATACTAAAAATAACATGCTGACCAAAGGGCTACATACCAAACAAAACCCCAAATCCAAAACATTCAACCAAATATTACATTTAATAAGTAGCCGATGTATTGAATCGTATAACTAACTGGAAATTCAACATGGCTGGACACAACCCTTAATGAGAAACAAAGACCGACACTTAGACCTGTTCGGTTTGTCACTAAGACTTCAGAAAGCGTCACTGAGCAAACTCTCTTCACCTAACAACTACAGACCATTGGCACTTACGTTTCACATCATCAAACCTTTTTCAATGGCAGGTCGTGGACTATATGAATGTAGGAGACCATCTGAACCCACAGCAGTCTGCCGAATGGACAAAGATTGGAGTCGAGGATGAAATTATCAATCTGCCCTACAAGGCTTATCTTCACTAGGCAGGAGGATTACAGGTATGTGTTTTGATTTCTCTAGTGCCTACAGTACCATCCAGGTGGATGAGCCTATGGTGTCCTGGATGATGGACTATCTGTCGAGCAGACCACAGTTTGTGAGATTAAAGGACTGAGTTGTGTTGGTAACACTGGAGCACCACAAGGAACAGTCATGTCTGCTTTGGTCTTCACTATGTACAGCTTTGATTATAAATAATACAGCAGGTCATGTCACTTGCAGAAATTCTCAGATGATTCTGCACTTACAGGGTGTACTGATAAAGGGGATGAGACAACGGAGAGGAGTCAGGGGGGGAACTTTGTTTCTTGGTGCAAAGAGTATCGTCTGTACCTTAACATCAGCAAGGCCAAGCAACTGGTGATTGATCTTCACCCACTATGGGCCTCTATGTCCGGTCACTATTCAAGGACTTTATGTAGAGGTGGTCCACTCAAACAAGTACTTGGGGGTTCACATCAATGACAGGTTGGACTGGTCTTGGAACACAGAAGAATTCTAGAAGAAAATGCAGAGCAGACTTCTCCTTCCTTAGTATATTGTGTTCCTTTAACGCAGGATATATTATGTTCTATAACTCTGTGATGGCCAGTCTAGTATGCTGAGTGGTAACATCACTTCAAGAGAGGCCCACCGAATCAACAAACTGATTAAGAAGGCAGGTTTAGATATGGGACACACTCTGGAGCCCCTGGAGCTAATAGAGGTGGAGAGAATGAAGATAAAACTGAGTGCCATTATGAACAATGCTGCACTGTGACATGTCAGCTGAAGGGTGTCAAGAGGCTCCTTTATACCAACCAAGCCAACAAGTCAACCAGCATGATACACATTTATAGTGCCTTACTGGATCTGCTCTCTCATCATTAGCCATTTTTTGTAATTCTTATGTCTGTTTGTGTTTCTTATTTCTCTTTTGTTAGATTTCAATTTTTTTTTGAGTTTGTTTAAATGCTAAATTTCCCATTAGAACATGTGAAGTGCTACCTACTTACCTACCTACCTATTTATTATCTATTATATGGTGCCTTTCGTATCTATCTATCTATCTATCTATCTATCTATCTATCTATCTATCTATCTATCTATCTATCTATCTATCTATCTATCTATCTATCTATCTATCCTTTCACATCTGTTAGTTATATTGTGTCATTCTCTCTATCTCTCTGTGAAGGAGTCCACCATATCCATAATTATACGTAAAGCTCCAAATTGTACATCATGCACACATTTCTCTCAACTCTGATTTTCCAAAGTGTTCCTGGGTAAAAACTCTAATAATGAACACCACCATCAGACACATCATGTCTTGTGCCCTGTCTCACCAGGATAGACTCCAACTCTCTACCATCATACACAACAACATTTAAACTCCTCAAATGGACGCCTGGATATCTCTATCAAACTTCTTTTAGAAATTTCTTAACTCTTGTTATTTCCTTTGTTTTCATTAAACACTAAACCCCACTCACCTGTTTTTCCTCTCTTTCAGTCTCCAGCTCCACCGTTTTATGCCCACTGTGCCCATTCACCACACACATCACACAGATGCAGGTCTCATCGGTTTTACAGAATATCTCCAGGCTCATGTGATGTTTTGCACAGATCTCCTCCTTCAGATTTCTAACTTGGTCTGTCAGCTTGTGGTCCTTCCAGGCCGCTATTTCAAAGTGGGGCTGCAGGTGAGTCTGACAGAAGGAGATCATGCAGGTCAGACAGGACTTCACTGCTCTGAACGTCTTTCCAGTACAGGTGTCACACTCCACATCTCCAGGGCCGGCATAACTTTGAGATGGACGAGGACTGAGTCTCGGCTTCTTTATTTTCTTGATGAGTACATTCAGCACTGTGTTTCTGTGAAGTTCAGGTCTCGTAGTGAAGGTCCTTCTGCACTGAGGACAGCTGCACTCTTGGCTCTGATCCCAGTAGTCAGTGAGGCACTTCAGACAGAAACTGTGACCACAGAGTATTGAGACGGGGTCACTCAGGGTGTCCAGACACACCAAGCAGGTTATCTCATCCTGTAATCCAAACAGCTGGGCTTTGGCCATCATCTGTCAGAGGAGAGGCAGACAGAGAGAATCAGTCAGAGAAACGAGGAGATTTAAAGTGATACCTGAGAGCAGACAAGAGAGGACATCGGAGGAGACAAAAGTTAGGAACAGACCTGGGCATCTGCTAATGTAACTCAGTTTTATGAGACGTGTATTGTGACAGCATCAGGTGGTCCTCGGCAGACTCAGACAGTAGGTATTTGTGGTGATAGGGGTCTGTAATGGTGTGTGTGGCAGCTCCACGTTGAGGTGGCATTGCTGTGGGTCTCGGTGGTCAGGTGACCTGATTGCTCGTTATGGTCCGCTCAGCTGTTCTCCATTGACTTTGAAAGGAGCCTGGGCAGAGTGCTGAGCAGATAGGGTCTCTGCCAGCTGAGAAGGCCCAGTGGGGTGAACTGGGTAGACAGGTGGAGAAAGATGTGCTGTGCTGGAAGAAATGGAGCAGAAGGTGATATCTGCATGGATTTAGACTGGGCTTTATAACTTATTTATCAGAGATTTTATTGTAGATTATGTATTTGGATTACTTATTTATTTATTGTGCTGCACTGCAGTTTGGGGTTAGAGAAGCGTGCCAGGTGGGATGGTGGTGTGATGATGAGCGTGCTTGTCTTACACATTGATTTGTGTTCATATATTGTGATGTGCGAGTCTCAGTACTTTATCAAAACCCACTTTATTCATCTTGAAGCAGGAACAGCACGGTTATTTATTTCTGCGGGATCTAACACTCTGCTATACACAGACATAGCTAATCTGCAGAGTCGGGGCCGGGTCAGCAGCCATGATATACTGTTCCCTGCATTTATAACATTCCTTACATCACCCATCGGTGACAGGCGCTTATAGCACAATCTCGATCAGCTCGCAGTTGTGACGCGGTGCTGCGAACATGAGGTTGCCTCGGCGACAGACAAGCAGCCCTCCACAGACTCAGCAATTGCAGTTTGCTGTGTCGTCCCATTGGGGGTCACAAAATAGTTCAGAAACCCCACAACATTTAATTCTTTCCTTAATTAAGATATTAAGAACAGTTTTATTCTAATGCAGCAGTGTTAATGGTAATAAAGTCTGGAATTCCCTTTTACCTTTACAGCTTTAAATGTTCTCTAGTGGGTAACACTTGGAAAGCCAGCTAATAAACTTCTAAACCCGACTAGCAACAGTTCTGAAGACATCAGGCATGTAAAATCTGCCATGTGTGAATATTCTTCATTCCACACTCCACATCGCTTACCCCATCCTGCCCTTGACATGGACCTGAGGACTTCACCATCATAATCTGATTTCCCAGCCACTGCTTCAGCATCCATCTCCATATTTAGAGGACGTACATCTACAGCTGTAGTTTGGGGCCTCAATGTCCACCAGCTTCTCTTCTACAGCCAGGAATGGCTTAGTGGCTCAGGAAATTCATAATTCCCCGAAACGTTTTGTTTATTTCATACTCTTTTGTTCTCTCTGTATTTCTTTTTCTTGTTTAATGTTAATTCGTTTCTAATTTTTACCAATCATGCTTCTCATTCTCATCTTTCTTCTCCTATTTACAGCAAAATGTGGCATCTTAGGAACAGAGGAAAATCAATTAGGAAAAGAAAAATAAGAGAGTGAGTAAAATAGAGAAAGAAAAGAGTGGAAAACAACAAGAGCACAAAACAAAAGAAACAAGGAAAAGACAAATGAAGTAGGCCAGCACTTGCGTGACACACACACACACGCTCACACACACACACACACACACACACACACACACACACACACACACACACACACACACACAGTCACACCAGCAGGGGTCATGAAGTGTCAAAGACACTCATCACGATGATCAAATAAATAGCATCACAAACTCATGCGTACAAACTCCTCACCGCTCAGACTTTCACAAGACTGCAGGATAAAAACTGAACCTTCAGGACCTAAATACAAAAGAGAGACATGGCCGCTGTTAAGAAGGACTTGCCAACCTCAGATCTGTTCACTAAATAACAAAACTGTGTGTCCAAATGTGGCACAAAGCAACATGCAGCTCATAAAATACAAAGCAGACTGCTGACCCACCACTCAGTTCCCAGCATAGGCCCTGAGACAGATTGGGGTCAGCTGTCATTAAAGACTTGTTTGGTGGGCTCACCAGATCTCGCTTTATTTCTCGGCTGTTCCTGTTCACTACAGACGGTTTTCAGATCCTCTTAATCAGGGAAGTTGGACATGAGAAGTTCATCTGGAGAGCCCAACAACAATGAGCAGGCCAGAATGTGTGCCAAGTGTCATTAAAGGTTTTAGTCATCAAGTGCCTGGGGGTCTCTTTGTGTTTTTGTGTCCAATTACAACTTGTAGCAGAGTTGGACTTTCCAGAAGCTTCAGTCCTACGTGATGAGATGAGCTGCAGGGTTACAGTGGCAGACATCACCACTTCTGTCACAGGGCCTGCCTAATTATGGGAGGAATATTTTGCAAAAAATATAAATGAAAGTTTAAATTATATATTATATAATATATAATTATATCTCGATTATATCTCATGCTTAAATCACACTGTTGTATGGTACCCATGTTTAAATGACAATATGTAGGTATGCTCCATGTAATTCAAATGGCAGGTGGTTGAACATCATTGAGTTGACTGGGATGAACCATCTGGACGTGGTGAGGAGGGACTCGAGGTTCCTGAGGTCCAACTACCAGGAGAGCTCACAGCAGATGACCTGAATTCACTCCCAGACCCCAATGTTCCCTTTCCAGATGCAGTGGCCACTTACTGTAACACCATCAGCCAAGTAAATCGAATGCCAGGATAGTCTCAATATTTGTACTGAGGCTCATGTTGTACTTCATTTGCTGTCCCTCAAGTAGTTAACTTTATGAGATCATCTCACATTTCTCAGTGCTACTCTACCATTTCATTCAGTCTGAACACCGTGATAAAAGTGATACACTGCATTTGAGATTTCAGAATTTATTAATGCTGCATTTACAACTGTGATAACATGGCTACTGAATCCATCCATCCATTATCCAACCCGCTATAGCCTAATTACAGGGTCACGGGGGTCTGCTGGAGCCAATCCCAGGCAACACAGGGCGCAAGGCTACTGAATCTTTTAAACCTTTTAAAGTCAAAAACTGACACCAACTGTTTTAACTGGATAAGGGACGAGGCATTGAGGGGGCATATTGGGGCTTGGGTCCACCTGCAGGTGCTTCTTAACAAGCTACGTCCCATTTACCAACTCTGTTTATGTGAACAGTCAAAAAAGGACAAAGCTGTACTGCTGAGGGGAACTCCAGCAAAACATCATTTGTGTTTCAGTCGCTCAGTCCACATGTGACATAATGGTGGGTGTCAAAGTGTTTCATTCTGATCCATTTTCATAACATTTGTAATTGAATCATGCAACCTACAGCCAATTCAATATTCATGAATGGGGGCCGAGGTTCAACAACAGCATCGTATCAAAATGACCATCCGGTCTTTCTTATCCGCTTTTCCATTTCAGGCTTGTGGACAAGGCAGGACTCAACCCTGGCCTGACATCAAATGACTCACTAAAACAAAGAACTCCATCATTATGGCAGCCATCTGACTGACAGGTTAGTCCTCGTCTTCAGACATTCATAGTGCATTCATTTAGGAGATGAACTTCTTGAGTAAGCAATGGAGTGGCACAAAATGTCCAGTAGGAGGACAACACTCTAGTGACATATTTCACTCTGTGCTCCTCCATATAGTCACTATTCAAGAGCTCTTGATACTTAGTCTCTATAGTGCCTTTCATTAGTGCTGATCGGCAGGACCACATGCCTGTCCTACTTAACTGGTGACATCCGATGACATTCAGGGGCCACAGCAGTTGTTGGGGTGTCAGCCTGAAGGACATGTTGTTGTGAATCAACAGTGACTCCTGCTGGTCAGACTGGTATTTGTAGGTCTGAGGTGTCATCGCCCCTCCCTATTAAATATACACACACCTGATTGGCTACTCAGACCCAATAATAATGGAGACCCTGACAGTCATACTTGCCTGCTGGGTAATCTCATCCAAAAATTCAGTCAGAGAGCTGATGCCACTCCACTCATCTTCTAAAATTAATTTTAGCCCCAAACTACAAACACAAAGAGGACCTGCGCTTGAGGGGACATTAAATGGTAAATTTTAGTCCTCAAAGACACCACATTAAGCCAAAATGCATTTAAGACTGAAGTCAAGTGTGGTGTTTCATTTTGCCTTAAATGTGTTTACTTTGCCTTTAATGTTTCTTTCATTTTTTATTGTTTTGTAAATGCCATCCATCCATTTTCCAACCCGCTGAATCCAAACACAGGGTCACGGGGGTCTGCTGGAGCCAATCCCAGCCAACACAGGGCACAAGGCAGGAACCAATCCCAGGCAGGGTGCCAACCCACCGCAGGATACACACAAACACACACCAAGCTCACACTAGGGCCAATTTAGAATCGCCAATCCACCTAACCTGCATGTCTTTGGACTGTGGGAGGAAACCCACACAGACACGGGGAGAACATGCAAACTCCACGCAGGGAGGACCCGGGAAGCGAACCCAGGTCTCCTAACTGCGAGGTAGCAGCGCTACCACTGCGCCACCGTGTAAATGGTATTGATTTAATTGTTGTTGATGAATATTCTGTTCCTTAATCTTATGTTTATTGTATTTGGTTCATTTTCTTGTGTGCTCCTTGTTCGTTTCATGTGGAGCCCAGGTGGTCTTGGTCACATGACACTGCAGCTGGAGCTCCACCTCCATGGGTATTTAAGAGGAAGCTGCCGGTGAAAGAGCTGCTCCAACACTGAGCTTTGTCCTTAATTTTTGGGATCCTGTTTCGGCCCCCTGCTTATATGAGGTCCTGTCTTATGTTTAAGATTGTTGGATTTTACTCACTTCATGTTTTTCATTTTTTAGAGGATTATGGCAAGTTGTGCTTGGTAACCAAGGCAGCTGTCACCTGTTAACCCTCTCCTGACCAGCGTGAAGATGATGCTTAGAAGAATGATGAGTGTTGAGAATTCATAAAACTCCAATTCGATGAGAAACACAACCTCGGAGCAGGTGTAGAGAAGTTTATTTTTGCATGTATGATGTTGCTGAATGCTTCTTTAAAAAATCTTATATGGTTATTATAAAATGGTAACACTTTATAAACTAATCTACCTTTGAATACACAAAGATTAATAATTAACAACATTTAAATGATGTCATGCATTGTCCCCATTTTTGTCAGTGACAGGATTTTTTGAGTATATCTGATGTTGCTCTATTCTTCCATACACTGTTATTTAAATTAATCTTATATGTTCAGTACAAAATAGTAAAAGCTATAGTGCCATGTGAAAAATGACAAGAATTAATAATATGTCACATTTAAGTTTTTATGCCATTCATCCCCATTGATTTTTTTTAAGCAAGAGGTAAAAGGAAAAGTAATTATAATAAAAAATATAAAATAAAATAGTTGTGTTCCATAATGTTAGTCATCAGTTATGAGAAGTACTAATTCTGAGTCAGTGACCCTCGAACACTAAAGCAGCACAGGGATGTTCATAATCAAGTAATACTGCACTTCAATAAGTCCATTAAAATTATGAACAGAATCAGTGACACAGGGCGGCCATGACGGAGTCCCACACCCACCAGGAATGAGTCTGACTTACTGCTGGCAATGTGAGCCAAGCTCTCGCTCTGGTGGTACAGAAACTGAAGAGACCTCAACAGCAGGCACCGGACCCCCTAATCCTGAAGCACCCCTTAAAATAACCCTTATAGGACACAGTCACATGTCTATTCCAAGTCCATAAATCACACACAGACTGGTTGGGTCTACTCCTCAAGAACCCGTGTGATGATAAAATGCTGGCCCAGCACTCCATGAAAAGGGAGAAATCCACATTGACCCTCCTGAATCTGAAGCTCAGCCGACAGCCAAACCCTCCTTTCCAGAACCCTGGCATAGGGTCCTGTGTGTCACTTCTATGAAAGGACATTTTCACTAAATCACGGTGTCAATGTGTGATTATCAAATAAATACAAAACCAACTTATCAATAAACTGTTTGTCAAGAATAAGTCAGAAAACGGGAATGTAAGAGGATCTAAATACCAACAAAAATGTCAGTGTGGTAGGGCCAGTGAGGGGCAAAGGGGCTTTATGACGGCAGTCTTTAAGGAATATTGATTAAGGTGTGGAAGGGAAAATTATAATATAAATATATAGAAGTAATGGGACACCATAAACCAAACAAAAATGATATCACATGACTAGAAATAAATCTAAAATAAACAGGCATAAACACAAAAAAGGACCCCAGTGATCCAGCTTTAAATAGTATAAATGAACATAAAAATATGATTAATGTTACATTGATACATGTAAATATATTCTATTACCATGGAAGACCCAAAGAGTGTCTGATTTAAAAAGAACATGCCGTAGAGCTGAGCGTAAATGGAGGAAGACTAAACTAGCTATTGACTATGAAATATTAAAAAGTTAAAATAACAGAATACAATAACACAGTCTGTCTTGAGAGGCGCTGCTATTTCTCTAAGATTATAAATAACAATGCTAGTAATCCCAGAGTCTTATTTTCGACAATTGATCGTCTGTTAAACCCAGGTAACTCAAAGGAATGCCTCCTAAGTACTTCCAGTAAAACCTGTGAGGTCATCGCTGTATTTTTCAATCAAAAAATTAATGATATTAGAAATAACATAGTATATCTCCCCAACACTAAGGATCCTCCTAAACCCCAGTACTCCATAATAAACAAATTAAATTCATTCACTAGGATAGATTTACCTGATTTACATAAAATAATTTCTCAAATGAAACCCTCCACCTGTGCCCTTGATCCAATACCAACAAAATTTTTCAAAGAAGTATCGGGCGTGCTTATTGATAACGTTCTTGACATAGTAAATTCGTCATTAGATACGGGGGTCTTCCCAGACTGTCTTAAGACTGCGGTAGTTAAACCCCTACTTAAGAAAAATAATCTCGACCCCTCTGCTCTTGAAAATTTTAGACCCATCTCTAACCTGCCTTTCTTAAGTAAAATTCTAGAGAAGGCAGTCATTATACAGTTAAATGAGCACCTCAATAAACATGCTGTTCTTGATAAATTTCAGTCAGGTTTTAGAACAAATCACATCACAGAAACTGCACTCGTTATAGTAAATGACTTGCGGGTAAATGCAGACAGAGGCCATTTATCTGTTCTCATCCTCTTAGATCTGAGTGCCGCATTTGACACCATTGATCATAATATTCTTAAGAATCGCCTTAGTCAATGGGTGGGCCTCTCTGGCAGTGTCTTAAATTGGTTTGAATCCTACCTGGCAGGGAGAAAATTCTTTGTTAGTTGTGGTAATTATAACTCAAAGACACATGATATCCTATATGGTGTTCCACAAGGCTCTATCCTGGGTCCGCTGCTCTTCTCAATCTACATGCTTCCATTAGGTCAGATTATCTCAGGACACAACGTGAGCTACCACAGCTATGCTGATGACACACAGCTGTACTTATCAATAGCACCTGATGATCCCGAATCTCTTGATTCACTAACACAATGTCTGACTTGTATCTCAGAATGAATGAATGGTAACTTTCTCAAATTAAATAAAGAGAAAACCGAAATCTTAGTGATTGGCAATAATGGATACAATGAGGCTATTAGAAATAAACTGGATGCATTAGGATTAAAAGTCAAAACGGAGGTAAAAAGCTTATGGGTAACCGTTGACTGTAATCTGAGTTTTAAATCGCATATTAATCAGATCACTAGGACAGCATTTTTTCACTTAAGAAACATAGCAAAGGTTAAACCTCTTATATCATTGAAAGATGCAGAGAAATTAGTTCACGCGTTTGTTTTCAGTCGGCTAGATTACTGTAACGCACTCCTCTCAGGACTACCCAAAAAAGACATCAATCGTTTGCAATTAGTGCAGAATGCAGATGCTAGAATCCTTACCAGGAAAAGAAAATCCGAGCACATTTCTCCAGTTTTGATGTCACTACACTGGTTACCTGTGTCATTCAGAATTGACTTTAAAATTCTGCTTATGGTTTATAAAGCCTTAAAAAATCTCGCCCCGGTTTATATATCGGAATGTCTGACACCTTATATTCCAAATCGTAACCTCAGACCCTCAACTGAGTGTCTCCTTAGAATTCCAAGAGCAAAACTTAAAAGAAGTGGTGAGGTGGCCTTCTGCTGTTATGCACCTAAAATCTGGAATAGCCTGCCAGTAGGAATTCGCCAGGCTAATACAGTGGAGCACTTTAAAAAACTACTGAAAACACATTATTTTAACATGGCCTTCTCATAACTTCACTGTAATTTAATCCTGATACTCTGTATATTCAATTCATTATAATAACTATTCATTCAAAATCTGTACTAACCCCTACTCTCTCTTCTGTTTCCTTTTCCGGTGTCCTTTTGGTGGTGGCTTGCACCACCACCATCTACCCAAAGCACCATGATGTTCCAACAATGATGGATGGATTAAAAGCCAGAAGTCTGTATGACCATCAGCATCAAGTGACTCCGTGAAAAGCCCGAACTACAAAGAGGACTATTTCATTTATGTTAGGTAGAATGCCCAAAGGGGACTGGGCGGTCTCGTGGCCTGGAACCCCTGCAGATTTTATTTTTTTCTCCAGCCTTCTGGAGGTTTTTTTGTTTTTTCTGTCCACCCGGGCCATCGGACCTTACTCCTTTTCTATGTTAACTAATGTTATCTTATTTTAATTTTGTATTTTGTCTTTTATTTTTCTTTTCTTCATTATGTAAAGCACTTTGAGCTACTTTTTGTATGAAAATGTGCTATATAAATAAATGTTGTTGTTGTTGTTGTTGTATTCTGGACTGGTGTGTGAAAGGCCTTATATACTTCAGAATGCATTTTTCAGTTCGTATTCAGCACTTTCTTCATTTCAATATCCAACACAAAGCTTCTTCACATTGAGACTACAAGCTGGAGTCCAAATAAAGTCAAAGGACAACGTCGACAATTAGAAAGCTTCAGTTTGAGAAAACGGAAATCACACAAAGCTTCATCTTCTGCCACCAATTCATGGATAAGAAACCCCCAAATAACAGAATCAGCCCCTTCTGTACCCCCTCACCACAGAAGCTGAAGTTCATCCCTTCTGACCTTTCATCAGGGGGTCACTTGGGATGGAGTTTCAGTTTTGTGTACATTAATATTTTGTATTTTGTCCACACATTTTTAACGATTCATTTCATTGACCTTCTCAAATGTGTAAGTATTTGCCCCCTCCTGATGTCCTCTATTTTTACTTCTTCATCACACTTCATTGTTTCTGATCCCCAAACATATTTAGTAGAATACAAAGACAACCTGAGTAAGCACAACACTCCGTTTTTAAATTATTTTTTGATTTAGTGAACATAAAAAGTACACTAACATCTATATCACCCATGTGATAAAGTAATTGCCCCTAAACTAAATATTTGGCTGTGCCCCCCTCAGCATCATCAACTGCAGTCACACAGGTCCGGTATCTGGAGGTCAGTCTCTGGCATCCATGTGGAGAAATTGTGGCCCCCTCTTCTGTAAAGAATTGTTGTAATTCAGCCAAACTGCATTGTTTTTGACTATGAACTGCCTATTCAAGGTCGTGCCACAACATCTCAGTGGGGTCAAAACCTTAATTTAGTGTTTATTTAGCGTGTCAGAGGTGGACTTGGTCTTCTTATTTAAATTGTTGTTCTACCACATCACTCAGTTTCAGATCACGGACTGATGACCAAACCTTCTCCTTCAGTATCTTCAGTCAGAGAGATGAATTTGAGCTTCCCTCCATTTTGGCAGGTCATCCAGGCCTTGAAACAGCAAAGCACATCACACTACCACCACCATGATTGACTGTGGGCATGATGTTCTTGTTGTGGAAAGCTCTGACAGCTTCACTCCAGATGGAACATAAAGTCCCAATTTTAACTCATCAGTTTACAGAACATTATCCCAGATGTTTTGGGGGTTAATCAAGGTGTCTTTTGTTAAACGTTAGATGAGCCTTCATGTTTCTCTTCTTCAGCAGTGATGTTTCTCTTGCAACTCTCCCCAGATACCATTTTAGTACAGGGTCCTTCTAATGGTGGAATCATCAACACTGACATGAACTGAGGTTAGACAGTCAGACCTGCTTTGTCATGTTGAATTGTCACTGTGTCACAAGCTCATGACTAACAGTGTCATGTGACCTTCACACTTTTACTGATCTGGAGACAGGCTGTGCATTAAAGTGACAATGACTAATTTTTACTTATTGTAACTAATTTGTACTTATTGTATAGCTAGGATTTAATTTATGTCCAATTCCTCTTTAAACTGCAAAAAAAAAAGAAAATTGAAAATGTCTTAGTTCTTTTATGTTGCATAATGAAATGTGAAAAGCTACATAACCTTCTGTAGACTCAAAACAGTTGTAATTCTGCTCCATACTTGTATTTTTTTTATTTTTATACTGTATTGAGGATTTGTTCTCTTCTGTGTATTGTATTGTATTGTATTGACCCCCTTCTTCTTTTTGACACCCACTGCATGCCCAACCTACCTGGAAAGGGTCTCTCTTTGAATTGCCTTTCCTAAGCTTTCTTCGATTTTTATTCCTACAAAGGTTTTTTTTTTTTTTTTTTTTTTGGGGGGGGGGGGGGGGGGGTCCTTGTCTTCTTAGAGAGTCAATGCCGGGGGGCTGTGAAGAGGCAGGGTCTGTTAAAGCCCATTGCAGCACTTCTTGTGTGATTTTGGGCTATACAAAAATAAATTGAATTGTATTGTATTATAATGAGGTGACTGTCACATCACACTACAAATCCAAAAGAGCAAAACTGAAATCTTCACATCCCTCACATTGCCAGGCATGTCTGACCACTGCTGTGCTGTCTGCCTTCTAGTGCCCTGGGGGATTTGGTGGGTCTCTGCCATTCTAGAACTCTCTGTTAAGGATGCTGCTGCTGTACGTCTGTGATTCTAAATCAGAGTCTGACACCCCTGATGTACACTCATGTAAAGTGACCAACAGGCCACCTCACCAAACAGTGGATGGCTTCTTATTAGGCAGCCCATGTGAAAAGACCCCCCACGTAGACCACTGTAACCCTGCACCTCCTCTCTTCATGTAGAACTGAAGGATCTGGAGAGTCAAACTCTGTGAAAGGTTGTGCTTGGACACCAATATGTAGAAGCCCATGGGCACACGATGGTTAAAGTCTTTAAAGACACTCAGCAGATTCTGGTTTGCTTATTCTTGTTGGGCTCTCCAGCTGAACTCCTCACCGGACGTCTCTGACTGCGAGGACCTGAAGACTGACTGTGGTGAACAGGAACAACCAAAACATAAAGTGAGATCTGTTAAGTCTTCAAAACGTCTTTAAACACCAATGAGCCAGTGTGTCTTATACCAGTGGGTATGCTGGGCACTGAGTGGTACTTTAGTGGGGTTCAGTGTTTTAGGGTTTTGTGTTTTAGCTGCTTGTCAAGTGTGTGTTACATTTGAACCTCCTGTTCTAGTAGATACTGCACAGCAAATAGCCCTGATGCCATTACAAAATGCCATCTTCACAGCCCCCATTCTGCTCTTTTCATGGGCAAGTACTGAAGCTCCGATTCTCCTCCTGCAGTCCTCTGAACGTCTGAGTGGTGAGGAGTTTTTACAGGCGAGTTTGTGTTCTTATTGATTTGGTGGTCCTGGCGAGTATCTCTGACACTTCATGTCCTCTCCTGGGGCCTCATGTATAACGTCGTGTGTAGAATTGACACTCAAACATGACGTGCGGACAAAAAACAGAAATGTGCCTGCAAAAAAGAAAAAGAAAAAACAATCCTGATACATAAATCTGTGCGAGCGCCTACTTCCACGCACTTCCGCTCCTTAAATCAGTCCGCGTGAAATGTAACGCACGTGCACGCGCCTGCCGCTTCACACCGACTCCTCCCAGAATTACTCCGCTTTGAATATGCAAATCAATATAAATAGCACCTTGCGTGAAAAGACAATGGTGAAAGCAAAAAAAAAAAAAAATTGAAGAATTTCAGCGAATACCAAGTGGAAGTAATAAAAAGGTAAAGTGTGTTGATTTAAACAGAGATATGAGCAACAAAAGGGAGTTAATCGAGGGACAGAGTGGCGGAGAAACTCGAAAGTTCTAGTTCAGAAAGTCACACAGTGCACGAAATAAATAAGAAGAAGTGGTGGTCAGATATCACGGTCACCGTAGCCCACCGTCTGAGTGTCACATGGAAGGGTGTCAGGGTACAGAGAAAAAAAAAACAGGGACACAGTGGGGGTCGAAATGTTAACTTTAATCACGAAATGCCCGCTTTAATCACGTAGTTGATTTTGTCATTGAAGTAGCACGTCATAAACTTCATCTTAACTCGTTTCATTTTCTAGTTTCTCAACTCCCATCGTAACTAAAGCAGCTCGTTAAATGTTTCGTGTTCTGTGTGTGAATCTCTACGAGCTTCTTCAACGGGCTTTCTGTGACGCCGACAGTGCACGTGACACTCGTGATATTACAGCTCTGTGAACAAATGAAATACTAAGATGAATACTCGATAGGATTGTCAGAAGGAGAGGAATTAAAACATGAAGGACTGCCGTTAGCAAGAGCTAATATGGGGCCGATAATTTAATTTAAAAGGAATTGGCATCTGACTTGAGGGAGGTATTACAAAAAATAGGAATAATAAAATGAATTGTATATGCTATATTAAATAAGAATTAAGAAAACGACATACCAGTACTTCAAATTTCATTAAAAACTTTATTTTAATTAATTATTACAAACAAATTACAATACGAGAAATACAATACAAGAAGAGATACTACAAAACTACAATACAACAAATTGAGTTTTTAAACATTATTTGACATTTATTTTTTGATCTTTCTTTTCCGCGAAATCATTTATTATATCATCAGGTCCAATGGATTCACATAATTCGTTTTCTATTGAGAGTTGTGCGAAACTTGACAATCTCTCTGTCCCAGGGGGGCTCGTAGATAATTCTTAATTATTTTCAGCTTCGATAAACTTCTCTCAGCTGTAGCTGTCGTTACATGAATAGTTAATAATATTCACAATACATAACTAAATTGTGATAAGACTCGCTGACATCTGGTAATATGTTTAGGCAGTCGAGGGGTTTACAATTCGTCTGTGTATAATACGATAGAATAATGTTATTTCTTTAAATAAAATAACGTGTGTGCGCGTGTGTGTGCGCGTCCTGCCCAGGGCTCGTTTCCTGCCTTACGCCCTTTGTTGGTTGGCGTTCTGAATTTCCCAACTCGGGTAATGATCCGATATTTCTTTATTCGAAACTCTTCTCAAATGCTCGTCCACAGTAGGATCAAATGTGGCTATCATTTCAATAAGTCCAAGGAGTTTGCTATTATTTTCTGTAAATAAATTTGTTGCTGGAACCACGAAAGGCGTCATTAGGTTTACCTAAATATTGAACACAATATACGATTCGTCATAAAACCTGCGCCGAGGTCATTTTTCGTCATCTATTTGACGTTGCTGCAGATTGTCGATAATTTTCTAATTTTGTAATCGTTTTGCAAGTTCAAGAAATCGCATTTGTGATTTTAACGAGACAAAGATGCTTCCTGCTCCTTTATTTGTGCGCTTAAATGTCTGCAATCACAAATCCATCACTAGCCAGGGCTGATCTTGATAAATTATTGGGAAACAAAGAGCAGTAAAAACAGTATACTTTGTTATTTTTCACTATATATAACACGTTATAACTACCACGTGCGACGCACTTTTTCACCGTAAGGTAAAATGTTGTACTAAAATCATGTATGGAATTTCCTTCTCAAGAGGAAAGTTGAAGTCACTTATTTGAGTTAGTTTTCTTAACTAAGAAGACTCTTAACTTGTCGCTGATATTTATTGTCCACGTCCCGGGATCGTCATTAATATTATCTTTATTCATTTCAATTGTTTCTTCCATTTAGAGTAAGATGTTCTCTGTTCGAACTTCAACGTCCTCTTCATCAGACTCTGAATCAGGTCCAGACCTGGCCGGGAGCGCAGTTCACTTTTCCTTTTATTTATTTATTTATTTATTTATTTATTTATTTATTTATTTGTTTGTTTGTTTGTTTGTTTGTTTTAATTTAATAAACCACCTTTCTGCACTTCACCCATTTGTTTCCTTTTTTCCGCTTTCTTTCTTTTCTGTGGTCCACTTTCATATTTTCTATTGCTGTCCCTGTCTGAGACCGGCGTTAAATTTTTTAATGTCTTTCTATTAGTATTCGTTAATCTATGGATTAAAAACGAAGAAAGAACTAATGAGACCAGCGCTTCAGACTTTATATCATAATAAAAACACTTACCGTTCATTTACTTCTGCTTTTTACCTGATTTAAGAATTTATGACTATTCGTTTGAGCGTTGAAAGACCATATATTAAAAATTCGATGCGACTTCTCGGTTATAGATGACTCACAACACTAGAAATTATCACTGTTTATAAATGTTTTAAGATTTATATAACTGATAAACTTACACTTACTATTCTATGGCTTTTAAAACATTAAAAAAACAAATATTCGTATTACTTGTACATTTGAGATAACGAAATTTATAAAACTATTAGATGTAAGTTCAAACAAATGACCCAGAACTAAACAGATTGCTTACATGGCCGCAGCGACAGACTTCACGTCCTCGGATTCCGCTCGTCTCTCCATGTCAGTTCAGATTGTTGTCCTTTCTCTTCGGCCGCACATATAAACTACTAATTGTGATCCTGGGCATCTCCATGTAGTTCACCAGCACATAACGGCTTGTGACAGCGACGGCGTGACGACTAATAAGCTGAACGGCAGGATCGGCGGTGTGTTGTGATTCACTAGTTTTACTTGTTACTGTCCGGTGGAGGCGGCGGATTTAAATGAATAAACGTGATAAACGTTTCCCTGATAATCAAAAAAGTTTCAATAATTCAATTTTAGTAATGATTTTAAAACACCATACCAAATACAAAGATTGGTCATAAAATTAAATATAAAATTTTGCAATACCTAAGAAAGAAAATATTTGGTGCCGATAGAAAAAGGAGGTGTAGTCATCGCTTACTCGCGCAGCACTTTAGGCGAAATGCAAAAGATCTTATAAAGAAGAAGCTATTGGGCAATATCATTATAATTTAAACCATCCTTATTTGTGCATTGATAATTTTTATAAAGCCTAAAAAATGTATTTAGGTGAAATATTTTTCCAATTAATACTTTCATCCAATAATAAGATTTTTTTTACTGAGCGACGTTAGTAGACAGAGCCTTTTAATTCCAGGGGCCGATGTAAACGCACAGCTCGCCCGGAGCTTACGGCGGCCCTGAATGGATGTATTAAACATGGGGGCACGGTGGCGCAGTGCTAGCAATAAGCTGGCGCCCCGTCCAGAGATTGTTCCTGCCTCCCGTAAGATACTGTCCGACTGTGACGATGCTGGTCCTGCTCCACGCTCCTTCTTCCCTTTTAGGAGCCCTCGAACCCAACACCGTTGGCAATGTAACCAGATGCGCTGGTCTGGGGGGACAAATCAGCCTGAGCAAGGGGATGGTGTCAAAGGTGCAAGTACTTTTATTAACAAAAAAGTCAAAACGAAACAGTGTTCAACTAAAATCTCCATAAATCAGAAATGTCCATACATAAATATTCGATAAAAAGATAAAAAAAATCTCAAACGGTTAAAACAAGGCTAAAACGAGACTAAAATCCTGAAGCAGACACGGGGGTCACACCAGCCAAGCACCGCTCCTTCCCAATCTCCAAACTCACCCAAGGCTTGCTCAGCTGGGGAGACTTTAACCGCCGCGGTCCTCACACTACCGACGCCCGTTTTAGCTGCCTCCGCCGGGGTCTGCCAGACCACCCGGGGTCGGTTGTCCTCCCGTTAGAGATGGGAAAATTATACCGAAGCGTCGAAGCTTGTGTCAGTCAATCTGAAGCGTAGTGAGTCGAATCTCTGTGTCGGAGCTCGTGGCAAAACACCGCAGTCACATGACCCGTGACGTTTGACACTTCGGACGTCATCAGAGCTTCACAGCGCGCTTTATTGGTTTGACGGCGTTTCGTCAATTTGACAGCTGTGACGCTAAATTAACAGACAGCCTGTATAAAATGCATTATTCTCATTCAACAATGTGGGATTGTGAGGAGAGAGATTTGAAGAGCTTTGGTGACAGATGGCGACTAACAGCGGAAAACGGAGTTCAAAAGTTAAATTGTATAAATGGACAAGGACCTTAGCAGAATATAATGAACACAGACTTTTCTGACCTTTTACTGGTGACGTGAGACTGAAACACTGCGTGCTGCTTCACATAAAATTTCTTGCAATTAAACGAAAATAAAGCAGAAGTCATCATTTTGGTCCTACCATGTCTGTTGAAATCGGCACTCAGTTAGGATCCTTGGCAGCAACGATTCACAATGATGTCAGGTATCATCTTCGAGTCGACACTGAGTTTTGAAAAAAAAAATCTCCATGGTACTAAAGTCCAGTTTCTACCAACTGAGGCACATTTCTAAACTAAGATCCTTTCTATCACAGAAGGACTTGGAAACAGTCATCCGTGCCTTTATTACATCTCGCCCAGATTATTGTAATTCTTTATATGTCGGTCCTCCCATATCTGCTCTGTCGCACCTTCAGTTTGTTTAAAACGCTGCAGTGAGAGTGTTAATGGGGTCGAGAGAAAAGGATGACATCTCCCCCATTTTAGCTTCTCTCTGTCCACTGGCTACCGCTGAGGTGTCGCATTGATTTTAAAATCTTGCTGTTTGTTCTTAAAGCCTTTCATGGTTTCGCTCCGAAATATATCTGAGACCTCCTTCACCCCTATGTGGCACCAAGAGCGCTGAGGTCATCTGCACAACTTCTCTTCGTAGCTCCAAGATCTCGGCTGAAGTCCAGAGGAGACCGAGCTCTCTCAGTTGCTGCTCCACGGCTTTGGAATGACTTGCCTTTCCACATCAGGTCTTCATCCTCCATCGAGGTTTTCTTAAGACCTCCTTGTTTTCTTCTGTCTTTCATGGTATATGATGGGATTGTGGTGGATGTTAGAATTGGTTGTTTTATTAATCTGCTTCTGCATCATTGTTTGCATTGTGTTTATTTTAAAGGTTCTTTGTAGAGCACTTTGGCGCAACCACTGTTGTTTTAAATGTGCTTTTATAAATAAATAACCAATCAATCAAATTGCACTTATCCCTCTGTTATATTCGCATTATATCCATAAATCTATGTGATGCCTTTTTGGTCTCAGACATTATATATATGTGCGTGAAGCGAACTCCACTTAAACTGCTTGAACCGACACCAGAAGTCACCAGAAGTCTCCAAAAGTTAACTGAACCACTCGAACCGAAGACCACAAGTCTCAGTTAATCCTAACCCTATTTTAATGGCCAGTTCTTTTTCTTAATATGACTTATGCTCTCTCTAGAGGGAAAAAAATCACTCAGGTAAACCGAGTCACTCGCTCTTAACCTAACTACACTAAAACTATCGTAACTCCAGACAAGCACTCCTATCTAACGGCTCGAGATCTAACCCAAAAGAACAAATGAACTCGCCTCCTCCTACCGTTTCAGGTCCGACAGACGGGGTGTCCCGTGCAGATGGGTACAAGTCCGTTCTAATTTACTATCGTCAGCTCCGCCATCTTTTGTGATTCTGCTGGGAGTTTCCTCCACGGAAAAGAACGCTTAACGTTGGGAGTCAAAAACTGTGGTAGAAATATAACATCTTATTAAAGAAAGAAACGTCCTCAAACAGGACAAATCAGTAATCAGGCAGGAGAAAAGCTGTCCATGGTGTCTTTTAATTACTCCTCAGTAAAATGTCTTAGAGGGAGCGTTCATCAAAAGCCGTCTGTTACAGCCTGGTTAGAATGATCAGAGAAACAAAGAATAGAAGTTCATTTTATAAACTACTGAATTTACAGACAGTGTCAATAAATACATTATACACTCTGGTTGGTATACATCCAAATGATTTATATAAAATAAACGTCTATTATACTGTATTATATTCTGCTTCTTCTTCTATCTTTGAGTTGAGTCACCACCCTTGTGCACCTCACAACTCTCCATTCTGGTTCTTCACAGGACATCTGCTGATTTCTTGTCACCTCTTAGTCGTCTTCCAGTACATTCTGTGGTTCCCTTCACCTTTATCTGGTTTCATGATATTTCTGTAAAGGTTTCTGACATTTATTAATCCTTTATGCTATTTCTTTAAGATGAATGCCATGCTACCTATGGAAGAATGTTATTTAATGGTCACCCCCCACTGGAATGCCCCAGTGTAAGCAATAAAACACGGGCAGGAGAACGCGTCAATCATTATTCTTTATCTAAACCTTGCAAGAGGCAACAGCATATCTTGTTAATAATAATAATTATTATTATTAGCATTTATATTGCGCTTTTTTCACCACTCAAAGCACTTGGCAATTGTAGGTTAAGGGCCTTGCTCAAGGGCCCAACAGAGCAGAGTCCCTATTGACATTTACGGGATTCGAACCGGCAACCTTCCAATTGCCAGTGCAGATCCCTAACCTCAGAGCCAACACATTGCAGTGTTGCAAAGAAAAGAGCGTCCTCTGCACTCTGTTTATACAACTCATTGATTAGATCACAATTCCAAGGAGTTCATTACATAATCAGAAAACTTTGAACCTGATTGGTTACACTCAGTGGCTAACAGGATGTGACAGACGTCGATACCTTAAATAACACAATTAGCCCCACCCACCAGGTGGATTGGGAGTGCGTGACTTCCCAAGAGATAAAAGTACAGTTAGTGCAAAAGGAAACGCGTTCACTTTATGTTCTGCACCATACAGTATGTCTGCTACCAACAGGAAACATTTAGCACATAACAACAGAACAATTAATGATGATACCTTCAAATATAACATTTTCCTTAAGCTTTATATAAAATAACTAAAAAATGCATGTATCATAGTGAATAATAAAATAACAGCATCAGCCTTTAAGCATAAGCTCTGACGGATATGAGACTCAGGTACATGCCAGGTGCACAATGGACCAGGGTTCAAATTCAACTCTTACACTTCCTCCCTTTGAACTGTAACTGTCTTACATGTCATCAATATCAGTAATATGACAAAGGAAAACTCTGGAAGCATTAAGATCATTCAGAGAAGGGGCTGTTAGATTTGTAGGGGAGTCTCGAAGGACCATCCTAGTGTTGAACATCATGATTGACATCACATTACGAAGGATGAGGAGACAGCAATCTGTTCTTTAAAGCAGTTCAGTTCTATTCATCACCAAGTATTGTCCATCCAGGTGAGATATTTCATCACCAGGGACGGTTCTCCCTTCGCGCCATGCACCAGGTTGAGTTCAGACCACCATCACAGCATACAAGTCCATAGGATGGTGCATATCATGCACACAATGATTATTGCCTTTATCTTCATGTTAACCTTCCCAAACAGATCTTCTTACAGTGGGACAGTGAATCCAGGAATCGACACCTTTAACCTTTACAACATGAGGTTTAACCAGGAGGACTTGGTGCGGACCTCACCAGCAGGGTTGGTGCCAATGCATTCGACGAGTATCTCAGATCAGAACCCAATCGCCAAGGTGGATTCTCTCATCTGTAGCCTTACTGGAGGGGGGCACACCCCAGGACTCTTTTACTTGGGAGTGCACCCCTTTCAGTGTTCTTTGAAGGCCAGAAAAGAACAAGAAATCCCCATCAATGGTTTCCAGCTCAACCCGCCCTCCAGGCATTGGGACCTGTATTGGCCGACCTGTCAACAATACAAGGGTCGACAGTCCTGTTTGGTGGTGGGTCCTGCCACACATTACAGCCAGAACAAGCAGAAGGACGTCTGGCCAGGAAAGGTCAGTTTCCTCACATACTTTAGCTAATTTCAGTTTCAACATCTGAAGGGTCCTTTCCACCATGCCACCACTCTGTGGGTGATATGCACAATAGTGTTTTAGGTCAACCTGTAGCCATTTGGCTAAATGATGGATCACTGAGTTAATTAAAGGTGGCCCATTGTCTGAGTGAAGTTTCCAGAGCCCCCACCCAAACCCCTACCGTGGCTGCACCTCTCTCCACATGTGCCACCATTGTGTCTTTAGCAGCTTAATCTAATCCAGGAGCAATCTTCACAAAGGCTGGAAAGGAAGACTTGGGCAGGAAAGACTTTTTAGTCTGTAAGTGGTGCCAGAACCCATCATCATCCTGGACGGCTCCTTCTTATTTCCAAGTCTGAATATCTGTGTGAGTTGCACTGGTCAGAACTTCAGTCACTGGCGCAGCGGGCACAGTGGGCACATCTTGTAGCAGAATTACAAGGTAAACAGGCGTGTCGGCCTCTGAGTGGCTTCATTGCAGTGAGGAGTGTGGTAGGAATGACAGCCTGGTTCATCTTATTGGCACCTTGGTAACACTTCACTCATTTCTTACACAACAAATCATGAGCTCTTGTTTTTTGGAAAGGCACAAGGCTTTTTACAATTTCATTTTTCAGCTCCTACTCGAGCTTTGTGTGTATTTGGTGATCTCTGCTTAGCTGATCTGCCTGAAGTAAGAAGATTTCAGAAAAACAACTGAATGCTGGATTAGAAATAACTGGAACTTCTTTCTCTTTCTGTCCCTCTGCAGCGTTCATAATGATGACTGAAATTTACCGACTGTCAGAGAAACACGCTGACGACTTCAGTACCATAGAAGAATCACCACATGTCAGTGGAGCAGATGGCGACACAGGTGGGCTCTGTAGACCTACTTTATACTTCAAATGAAGAAAATGAATATTTTGTCAAGGGAAGGCAAATTAGTACTTTTATTTATGATGGTGTTTTGAAAATCTTTAAAGTGTAAGGAAGAAGAATGGATGTGCTGATGTTAATGAATGAATTGTGTGCTTCACCTTCTCGCAGTGAGCCATTTCAGTGAGATTCCCAGTTTATTTGTTCCCCCAAATGAATTAAGGATTTTTATTTTTTAATCTTCATGTAGATGAACAGTCTCCTCACTCTTTCTTGCTGTAAGACACAGTTGTGCTCTTGTTTATTAATTTAGGCAAACGCTTTTAAAGACTAGGAGTGAACCCGTCACAGCTCTCCCTCTACGTGTTCCACACTGGTGACTAAATCTGAGAAATCTCCTCCATTCTTGTCCAGCTTTCCTGGATGAGGTCTACTGACTTCTTTAATGCCAGACCCAGGAGTACTTCTGGTGCCACACAATTACACCATAGAAGCACTTCTGGGTCAAGTGGATCCTCCTTACGAAGTGTGAATCATCTCCCCTCAGCTCCCTCTCTGGTGGCACCCACGCACTGTTATAGGCGGATCATCAGGACTACCATTCCCAAGATGCACTCACGGTGTACAGATGGGTGCTCAACCCAAGGGATGCTGCTACCTGGCGTACTTGGGAAATAGATGGTCCCTAGAGACAGTCTTGTCCTATCCTTCCATTGCATCTTTCTGGCCAGGAAAGGTACCTGCAACGTAAGTGCCCGGGACGCCTGGCCATCCAAATCCTTCCATTATGGCTTCTTGTCCAGGTAGGCCTTAAGTAATGTCAGGCCATCCACGTTGGCACCTACAGTGGAGAGCAGCACAAAACAGCATCTGTGGCTATGAGTATGAGGGAGAGAGTGAGCATTGTCAGCGCTTAGAATTAAACTTGACAGCCATCAGAGTACAGTATGCCACGTCTGACCCTAAAACAAAGAGAGTCCGCGTCTGACCCTAAAACAAAGAGAGTCTGATCTGTCAGCTATCTGTTCTGAGAGAGAGAACAAGAGAAAGAGAAGGGAAACATACTGTATTTCAAAATGTTATTCTGGCAATTTCACAATATCACACATTGTCAGCTGTTCAGGTAAAATTAAGAAAAAAAAAACAATCCTATAAATTAATAAAAAGTAAAAGTTAAATAAAATAAAAATCCATTAGCAGGTTTAGTGTTTTCACCAGTTTGTAGACTGAATCCACTTTTGTGAAGGTAGTAATAAATTTGAACAGTTCTGTGCCAAGTGACAGGTAAGTTATTAACCATGAAATGCAAACACGTGACAAGTAAGCTGATGTTGTGATGATAATAATCAGGTGAGCCTGTGCTGAGATCTGGACGTGGTCATCATGGACAAGAAAATACGGATATGAGGAGACAGAACAGGAATGTCGATGTGAAAACAGCAAGTGGGAATGAAGGGGAGACCAGTTAATGGCCCCTTTGATGGTGGGACACCAGTGCAGGAAAGGAAAATGAACTTTAACTGACCAGCCAGGGACAAGCAGAATAATGTGGAAAGGAGGAGAGAATTAACTCAGCAATTGATCAAATCATTTGGGAAGGCATCTTCTTTATTTACCTTACCTTCCTCTGTCGTAGGATGAGGGTCTCTTGACTGTTACATCAATTTAAATGAAGCCCACTCATTTAAAGAAACAGAATAATAAAAGTATTGATCAACACAAGGATTATAGAAATATGATAACTGCGTATATAAAGTATGGTAATCTGTGTGACAGGACCCAGCCAGACTAGACAGACCAACATATAAGGAAGTTCAAGTTTTAATTTATCTTGGCACACATAGATAGTTTAATGATGCTTAACGAAGTTATTATGGATGATGTCTGCTGTTTTGTGGAGTTGTTACTTTCTTGTTGCCCCGGGTTCATGTGAAGGATTCTTCTTAGGTTGGTGTCCACTCTTTGTTTTTGCTCAGGGTCCTTCATTTGTGGTGTTCTCTGGTGCTGCTTTCTCATCGTCCTTTCTGCTGTTAGGCCCTTTGGTGTGTCGTGTGCAGCTTCATAGTGAAGAGCGTTACTGTTAGTGACACAAGAGTTTAGATACTGAAATTCCCTTCTTGAAGTAATGGCTACTTTTTAATGGTTTTAGTCCACTGGCCCACAGTTTGGCTTGGCTGAGACATTAATAATAATAATAATAATAATAATAATAATAATAATAATTCCTTTTTTTTACAATTTACATTGTGCTTTTCTCACTACTCAAAACATATTACATAGTGAAACTATAAGTCAAACTAATGTGCAGCATCCACCTGGATGATATGACGGCAGCCATTTTTGCACCACTACACTTACCACACACACATTAGCTGTTAGGTGTTGAAGAGGTGAGGGACAGAGGGCCAATTAGAGACAGGGGATGATTAGGGGGTCAGAATGATAGGCCTACAGAGAGCAATTTAGCCTGGACATCGGGATACACCCCAGTCTTTGTGAAGAATGCTCAGGGTCTTGAATGATTCCAGTGAGTTAGGACCTCGGTTTTACATCTCATTCGAAGGATAGCACCATTTTTACAGAGCATTGTCCGTGTCGCTGCTCTGGGACATTGGGATCCACACACAGACCACAGGGTCAGCGCCCCCTGCTGGCTTCACCAACACCTCTTTCAGTAGCAACCCAAGCTCTTCCTAGATGGTCTCCCATCCAAGTACTGGCCAGGCCTGAAGATGCTTAGTTTCAGGTGGGTGACCTCTTCTGAAGGACCAGGTGGTGTGGTTTCAGATCCACAAAGAGAAGGTGGCTGTCAGTTCACAGCTTTTAACTTTAAGTGAGACATTCTAGAGATTTTCAGTCATTTTGGAGAGTGGGTGTCTTGGGTCCCCTCAGAATGGAGATCAGTGAGTGTGTGTGAGGCTCTCTGACAGAATACGTGGGTGCAGCTCGTTTTTAAAAAGGAATTCTAACATTTCATGATTGGTTTAAAGTCACCTCTAGTTACAAAATCAGGACCTGCTCATAGTCAAGTTATTCTGTCTGTCCCAGTTCTCATTCCTTGAATTATAGCTCTTTGCTGTTGCTTGTGTCCATTTCATGTCTTATGACTCAAGACATTTTCTGAGTGGCCTCTGCAAAGATGTCTGATTTCCACCTTCATCGTCAGATGAACTACACGCAGATGCTGGTGGGGATCATTCACTTATTTTTTGATGTAAGGGGAGATGGCACAGCTGGACGTCTATTAAATCTGCCACCTTAACAGGCCTGGTGGGCCACTAAAGCCCAGAAGAATGGGCAATGCCCACTTTGTCCTACATCAGGTAGTTCATGTGCTCTTCATTCTCTGATCTCACTCCACCTTGCCTTTCTTCCAGCTCCAGTGCCTCAAGTTAGATCAGAAAGGAAATTCAACCTGCTGAAGATGCTGTTGATTTTCTATGTTCTCCTAGTGGCCGCCCCCATATTCTTTTCTATTTACTGTAAGTATCATCCATACTGATATGGAATTGAAAAGTTAAGGAAATGTGAGTGCTTTGTGTATTTCTTATATGTGCAGTCGTTGGCCCCTTTACTAGGAGGACTTGCTCATTACCACAAAACAACTAATCATGCGGCTGTAATTCAGTGTACATAGTGGGGTCTTCTGAAGGAATAACAGGCTCAAAGGAAGAAGAATTTCTGGGGTGCCAACCCGGCCATCGCTGTTTACTTCTAAGTCAAAACAGAAACAAACTCTCGATGGTGTAAAAGGAAACACAACTATTGCCACAGTAATAAAGTAGCTGGTATTAATCAGACTTTCTTGTTTGCCATCTGCTGGTCACGGAGCTCCTTAGCTCTGGTCGCTCTGGATAGACGTGACACTTCCATCAGGGATGTTAAGTTCTTAGAGCCCAGGGACCAGAAGGGGCAGTCAGTTGCTCTCATTGGGTGTTTTCTCTGTACTTTAGTGAAAGAAAAGGACAAGACAGTTAGCCACAGTGCCCCCTTAAGCCCAGGGGTGGCATCACATACCTGGGAAGAACTTGGAGGGTGAGCCTCTGACATGACAATAACCAATAAATTACCTCCAGCACTTATCATTTTCCATATAAATAAGCTTCCTTAACAAAATCAGTCAAATACTCTCTAAAGAGGAGCAACATTAAATATCATAATAACAAGGCGTAGGAAGTTCATGCTTCATTGGGTTTAAACAAACATAAAAGATCCTTGAGCAGAGCCAGATTTATCTTAAACTAAAACAAACACTTCTCACTTCTCACTCCTTAGAGGATCTTTGATGTCTGGCCCCCGGTATTCTCCTTGGTACAAATCAAGACCCCCATCTGCCAATAAACATGCCTCCAGATACAAATATCCAAAGAGCCTCCCATTCCTACCTTCCCTCACCGAGACTCCGTTATTTAAAGGAGGACCATGAAGACCACCTGGTGCCATGGGTTTGTAATCAGAAAACACATCTGGTTAGTCAGAAGTCCAGAAATGTATCAGGGTGTTTCTCCTGTCCCCTGACTACTCTGCTCCTGGATTATCCCATAAGAGCTGCATGATCCATGAAGTTTGACCAACATACAGTAGGTTGTTGCATTTTGCTGCTGCCTTCCACCATCTTGAGGAACTTTGATATCATTTTGACCAACTAAGGATCTTCCAGTGCAGAGACATTTCCTTGTAGGTGTTGTATCCAGTAAAGGGCAGAATCCTTTGATCTCCTACACAAGTAGACATGATCAATGGCCTATCATCCAGAAGAGACCATTATTACTGTTATTTGTGTTGTATATTTGTCTGACACCTGTATTACAACAACTGAAATAATGAAGTTGTTTTTTTATTTTTTTAACAAGTAAAGACAATGCCTGTAACGCAGCCTCCCAGTGCTCAACTAACAGACAAAAAAGCGGAGCTGCCAGCTTATCACTCAGAGAGATGGCACAAGTTATGCAAAACTCAAGGGGAACAGAAATCTGAACGAGCTCACGTGAACACAGCAAGGAGATTTATTGAAGACATTTATTGTTATGAGTCCAAATACCAAAATGATTTGTCAAAATGCAGGTGGAGGGTCATATAGAGGCAGTTTAGAGAACAGGAATAAATCAAAATGAGTGAAAAAATAAACCAACTACAAAACTCAGGAAAATGAAAGAAGAAAACACAAAAGAAAGAATCAGAAACTGAAGCTCAGAGGATGGCTGTCTCAGGGGTTAATAATCCACCACACTTGAGGAAACATCTTCTGTGAGCTTCCTCGTTTCTTTCCCCTGCCCACCCATCAAGTGACCACTACATTAAATTCATAGACAGCAGCGTCTGGAGGAAAGTTGTGATGTCTGCTTATTTGAAATGTTTCACCTTTTTGTTTTATGGATTATTATGGAATTTTAATGTGATGATTTAATTTGGCTGTGATGCCATGTTGTTTCTCGATGGGTGCCAACACTTTGTGGTTTTGTTGCCTAATATCATTATTCTGTTGGTTGAGCAGCGCACATTGAAAGTCACAGTCAGTGACACAATCGCCACAATGACATTTAAGCTGCCCTCACACTTTTGTGTTCATCAAAGATTACAAGACCTTGTTACGTAGTAGCTGCTTTATTTTTAATATTTCATGTCTTGATCCTTTTTTCTTTTGCCTTCATGGCCTACTGATTCCTCATCCTGAGACAGAACTAAAATGACATCTAAAAGGTGGGACTGGCTGTAGGTGTGGTGGCTCATAGCCCATTCCTTATCAATTAAAGGAAGGCTTAAAGCTCCGCTCAGTTTATGACAATAACACTGGGGTTTGAAGGAGAAAGGTCTGGCTGAAGACCACCAGTGGCAGGTCTCCCTCTGGCTGCTCACGTCAGGGGACCCTGTTATGTCATTCAGGGGCCTGAGGCTGGACGTGCAAAGCAGAGTGCGCTGGCAAAGAGCTACTTTGAAAACATGTCATTCGGTGAGTCCACAGGACTGAAATATTGGTGTCATGGATCAAAGTATGTGCTCATGTAAAGGCAGATTATAAATAAATAAATAAATAAATAAATAAATAAACGGGCGGCACAGTGGCGCAGTGGGTAGCGCTGCTGCCTCACAGTTGGGAGACCTGGGGACCGGGTTCGCTTCCCGGGTCCCTCCCTGCGTGGAGTTTGAATGTTCTCCCGTGTCTGCGTGGGTTTTCCTCCGGGCGCTACCGGTTTCCTCCCACAGTCCAAAGACATGCAGGTTAGGTGGATTGGCGATTCTAAATTGGCCCTAGTGTGTGCTTGGTGTGTGGGTGTGTTGTGTGTGTCCTGCGGTGGGTTGGCACCCTGCCCAGGGATTGGTTTCCTGCCTTGTGCCTGTGTTGGCTGGGATTGGCTCCAGCAGACCCCCGTGACCCTGTGTTCGGATTCAGCGGGTTGGACAATGGATGGATGGATGGATGGATAAATAAATAAGTGCAGCTGTATTTCACTATATATAGATGATTGGAAAGACACTGAAAACATTGAGGAGGTCTTGGGGTGCCAGCTCGGTTACCCCTGTTACTCGGTGTAATCCAAATGTAAATAATTTTAAACAAATAGAATATTTGATAACATATACAGATCATGTAAGCAAAAGAAAGGAGAGCCTTCATGACATCTATAATGAAAATCAGCTCAGTAGTGTGGGTCGTCTTTAGGAGCTCCGTGCTGCTCACAGTTCTGATCTGATATAAGACGCCATTCTCTGTGGTGTCCACTCTTTTGTAGTCCCCCGGCCATTAGGGAGCAGCATCAATTGCCCTCAGGGGGCATCTTCTTACTTTAGTGGGTGACAAAACAGACGACAACGTTAGCGGCCGCACCCCCTCTCGCCCTGCAGTGGTATCGCTTACCTCTGATAAACTTGGAAGGTGATCCTCTGACAAGCATATGTGACGCCTAATATCATAAATTAAGCTGGGAATGACATTAATGGCAAAGACATTTTACCATTTCTACATTTTAACCGTAGTGTAAACCTTCATAAACTAGTTATAAAGCAGGTGCGTGTGACCAGCTAATATTTAAAACCACTCTCATGTTAAATATGCCGTTATACATATTAAGATTCAGAGGCTAACACACATCATAATCAGCAGTTAAGCCCCACAACGGGTTTGTTAAAGTAATAATCTCCCCCCATAGCTCATAAAGCCTAACATTTATAACTGCACATTCCCACTCTTACGAGCCGCTCCTCTTGTGCCATCCTCATCGTGTAGCACAGCTAGGATCGCTGATCATCCTCCATACTAACATGCTCTCTCCCAGCGATCCACCCAAAGTCATCCTCATCTTCTGCCTGGGACTCATGTTTATGTGGTCCTCTGCATTCTGGAATCTTCCCAGCCTTGATGGATGAAGTGCAGACCTTCTTGAAATTTGTGGAATGCAGAGCCTGCGTCTCTGTGTGTCAGGTCAGTGTCAGTCAGGCATCCAGCCCCTCCATCTTCAGGGCAGTTAGCTAAGAGCTACAATACTGTATTATGTCTGTGCGATAATCCTAATTTAATATCTGAAACTTCTCTTATATGAGATATGCTGTGTTTATTTCTGTGATGCTATGCTGTAGCCCTGCACTAAACAGTGGCAGTAATCAATGTATATATAACTTTAGTTAACATGAGAGTTCTTTTAGAATAATGGATTAGATTACACTTCATTTGTCTCCAAGGGGAAACTATGATTTTACAGAAGGTCAAAAAATTATATATGTAAAAAGAAAAGCAATCAACAACCCACTTTTCCCATTCTTCTCTTATTTAAATATTTGTCTTACTGTTATCTGTCTGTGCCGTCTCCTGACTCCATTCCCTCTCTTTAAACTGCTGTTGTCCGGTGTCCACATTACCGCCTCCTCCAGCCTAATTTATGTTTTACTTGTAAAGACCTGCAGAGATTCACAGATGAGTGCATTTCTCTGTGTTGTTATGTCGTTTTATGTATTTATCATGTGATGTGCACTGAATTACCATTTATTCCTTTGAAGAAACAATAACAAAAATAAGCATTACACAAAATGCTTGACTGGCCTCTTTAACTTGCCTCTCAGTAGATGTCACTAATGTTAAAGATGAAGACAGTAGAGAGAAATTGCAGGAATAGAAACATAAGAAATTTGACAAATTTGAGGAGACCCTTCAGTCCACCAGACCCGTTTGTTTAGTTAATAGCTAAGCTGTCCAGACATCTCATCCTGATTTTTCTTAAAGGTTGTTGAGGTTTCAGCTTTAATTTCATGTCTCAGATGTTTGTTTCAGAGTCCCATAACTCTTTGTGTAAAGAAGAACTTCCTGGCTTCAGTTTTAAATGCACGTCCCCTTAATTTCTCCTGATGTTCTCGAGTATGTGATTCACTCTTCTGAACTCTGTTGGATTTACTTTATCAATGCCTTGGAGGATTTTACAAACCCAGATGAGGTTGCCACATGATGTCCTCTGCTCAGACTAGCAGGTTTAACTCTCTGTGTCTGTCACACTACGACATGTCCTTCAGTCCCATGATGCACCTGGTTGCTCTCCTCTGCACAGCTTCATGTGCTGCTATGTCTTTCTTGTACTGAATTCACTGTCGTAATCTTCTTTATTTATCTGAGTTTGTACAATGCTAGATACTGTATACCCTGTCGTTCTTTCTTATATTCTGTAAGTGCCTTGAGCATGGGGAAGGCGCCATATAAATAAAATGCATTATTTTATAATTATTACTGCAGTGACCAGAACTGCACACAACACTCCAGATGTGGTCTCACTAGTGCATTATATCATTTGAGAACATTGTCCTTATTTGTCTTTATAATTGCTGCTGCACATTGCTTAGTCGCTAAACATGCTGTTAGACCTACTAGGGGGTCATCTGGACTGTTTGAAGTCAGGTGGGAGCCCCGGATGTTGAGCCTTAAAACAAGTTACAAAAAAAGTGTATCTCAGCTTGTTCATACCAGTTATATGTTGATTAAAATAAAGATGAAAATCAGAGTTGCTGTTTCACACTGAAAACTAGTAAGGCACAATCGTCAATCTGATGTTACAAACTGTGATGGAGTAAAACAAGCAAAAAACATGGCAAGTGGTTCTTTAACAAACAAAAACTGATAGCATTCTTAACTGAAGTGTAAAAGATGGTTACCTGTTGTATGAAATTACTTGTTTTCCTCAGATTTCATAACATTAAATCACAAGGAGCAAGAACTGGAAGAGTTAAGAATTGCATATTACAACTTGACCAGTAACAACAGTGCTCTGTTGGCGGCTCATGCTATCCTGCAGTCCCAATATGAAAGAAACAGCAGTTATCTACAGGAAAGTCGAGATACCCTGCAGTCTCAGTATGTAGCTCTGAATAAGAAGCATGAAGAACTGGCCAAAGAATTCAGTAAACTGCAGGAATACTACTGTGATGGCACAAACACATCTCACGGTGAGTGCTTTGCTACAGGATGAGTAGATGGTGGGCTCCTTGGTCATCTAATCCCTCATTTGTCATTTGCTCTTTTTGTTTCATTTCCTACAGTAAACACTTGCCCGCTATGTAAAGTGGGCTGGATCCCCTTCGGTTCCAAGTGTTACTTCATCTCCATTACGACACTGACCTGGAATGAGAGCCATGATTGGTGCCTGACAAAGGGTGGACAACTAGTGAATGTAGAAAGCTTACAGGAGTGGGTATGTCATTTATGTAGGTGGATTTAAGACGACTGTCTTAAAAAACTACATACTGTAAGTTAAACTGTCAGGAAAAAAAGCTATGAAAGTGCATTAGAAGAACAATCCCAGAAAACCTAAGCTGAAGCTGAGTCAGGTCAGTGTGTTATTAAAGCGGGAATGTCTTTCTTTAGGAGATTCCTCCAATTGATCTGGAGATTATGTCAAAGCATTTCAAAGGCCCAGGGTGGGTGACTGTCATTTTATACAAAATCTCAATGACCCTTTGTTTTGTGCCGACTATGTATGTGAGGAAGTAAAGATTCTGTCAGAGGACTCTTTCCGTCTTTCTTCATTCATTATAAGTGATGTCATCAGATGTGCTGTGAATCCTAGATTGCTGTTTCTTCTGTTTTGGCATGAGGAGCTCTTAGAGTTACCATTTCTACATTATGTTTTCATGCATTTCTGGTTTTTGGTTGGCTATCTGGGAGATATGTAATGAAAAAAACGGTCATTGGTGATGCACTAGATAAATAGGATATAAAGCAATTTAAGATTTGCTCATCATTTTTCCATGAAAAATCACCAGGTGACCATTACATCACTCCAAAAACATCACAGAATGTCACTGAACTGAACTTCTGAGGTGACAGGCCCCTGTTCAGACCCAAATCAGTACAAATGTCTGCAGATTCTGTCATTGGTTGATATTCATTGGGAGGTAGGAGTTTTTGTGAGATTTCCCCCAGGGATGTCGTATTTAGTATCCAGTATCTCTGTTAGCACACTGACACATTATTTGTGTTGGACATCACTGCCAACTGCTCATGTGACACAAGAAGTGACACCATAGCTCTGTTTATTATCAAAGCAGGTGACACAATGAGAGTTTTGTCTGTTCGTTGCATTTATAAGTGGACACTCAGGCCAGTATATGTTAAAGCAAAAAAAGAGATAAAATGTGTTTTATTTTAACCTTTTGATTGATTGTGACTAAGAGAAGACATTTCAATACAAATACGGACACATGCGAGCTAAACTGTTCATCAACTTTTTTATTTCATGTTTTCCTGTCAGGAATTTTTGAAAAATCAATCTGAAATCATTGGAGGTAATCCAAAATATTTTTGGTTTGGCCGATATGATATCATTGAAGTAGAGGAAAGTACCAGGATGGGTGGCGAGCCTGTAAAATCCAAGAGGTAAGAAGACTCCTTTCAGTCCGAGACGTCTCACTTTGACTGAATGAGCTACAAAACTGAATTAGGCAGGAGCAGAAGGGGGCTTACCTACAGGTGACACTTTACTGTCATTAGAGGAGACAAACAAGCTGTTTGCAATCTTATTTAATAGCATAAAACAGATAAATGGACATCAAAATAATTTGTTCCTTTCTGACATTATTGAATAACAAAGCATTTTTTGCCTAAATATCACATAAATATGGCCGATGACTGCTGACTTCACATTTGCCGACTCCTTTCCCTAATCCTGCCAGTAATGCTGGCCATACACATGTAGTCATGAATGTTGTGTCACAGAGCTCTGAACACAATAATGAAATATGTTACAAGTGACAAACACTTTACAGTGCAGAAAACCAAAGTACAAGTAAATAAGTGAGAAGGTCCTTTCTGAACTTAAACACCCGGCTGAGGTGTGTGGTTTCTATTAGGAGTGTTCTTTACAATTCTGTTTAATTCATCCACCATGGCTTAGTCCTGCCCCGGACTGCCCGTGTCCAGTAAGTATGGAAAGTTCAGTTAATGAGCCACACGACTGACAGACAATCCTCTTTGCTGCACACACTGGTTGCCTTTCATCAGTGACGTGTCTGAATTCAGGTGATGTATGTGAGCCTACAAGGTCAGTCAGATCAGGAGAAAGCCTTACAGCTCCTCTTCTGTTTCAGAGCCAGGGATGACTACAAAGGAAGATGTGTGGAGATACGACTGGATTCGAAGCGGATGTATAGCAACTGTGAAAATCTTAATCAATGGATCTGTGAGTCCGCTGCATTTCCACTTCGTATTTAAACTGCTATCAAGAGTTCCAGCCACCTGCCAGAGCCGCTGTCTTCAGGAGTCGTAAGGATCACTTCATCAGCAAATCACAGAGCCGCTAGTCTGAGCAGAGTCCAGAAGGTCACCTCACTTTGTCATGTAGGTGACAGAGGTAGTGAGTGACAACATACTCGACATACAGGACTGGGAGGAAATGAAAGCTGACATCTTCTTGTAATCTCAGTGTTCATCTGTGGCTTCTTCCCAGTTCTGACTGAATAGACCCCCGGACCCTGAACTGCACAAGTGGTCATAGATAACAGATGAAATGATAAAGCTTCATTTACACATGAGAAGAAAATGCACAGTTCCTAACTTTTATAAGACAATTTTGCATTTGTTTAACAAGCAACACATGTAAGTCATTTCATCATTTAGTAAAATTAAGATATGTTACCAATATGGGTTTGCTTAAGTTTCTACCCCCTTCCTAGTATTTACTGCTTTTGCGTGTTTTACACAAGGCATGGCCTCCAACCTTTACAAAAATGCAATATTAGAAAAAGGAAACCCGGGGAAACACATAATATGTTTTTTAAATTACTGCTCTCTTTATTTAATGATCAAAGTTCTTATCCAACACCTTTGTGACTGATCTGAAGGTGTCATTGCCCCCAGAGTTTCAGTACTTGGTTGTTGCAATTTAACACCAGAAATAAGAACTAAACACTCTAATTTATAATTTGAGATCAGACTTTGACGTTACTGTTGAGGAGTGATAGCCCGCTGGTCTTTGCTTTCATTCAGATACATTCAGAGTATTGTGAGTATAAACTCTTCATTTCAGCACTTCTGTGAGGTACAGATAGATAGATAGATAGATAGATAGATAGATAGATAGATAGATAGATAGATAGATAGATAGATAGATAGATAGATAGATATATAGATAGATAGATAGATAGATAGATAGATAGATAGATAGATAGAGTAGATACTTTATTAATCCCAAGGGGAAATTCAGCCAGTTTGACGAGGCTCTGAAACTCTGTGTCCTCTGAGCCATTCAGCTGTAGGTTTTCTTTATTGTGGTGGCGCATTGACCTGCTGTGTCATCCAGCTACACCTTGTCTTCAGGTCATGGACAGAGGACTGGCCGTTCTTCTTAAGAAGGTTCAAAATGACAAGTCTTCACACACTGAGGCAGCAGCAAAGCCCCCCTCTTCATTACACTGCCAGCCCCATGTTTTATTGTAGGTATGAAGTTCTTATCATTGATTGCTGTGTTAGTTTGACACTAGACCTAGAGGGACCTGCGCCATCCACAAAGTTCTTGTCTGTCTTTATTACAAGAGATGTGAAGATGATCGAGGTGACTCTGTGCAGTTATGAGATGAGCACCAAAGCTGCTCTTGGATAGCAGAGTTGTTTTCTCTTACTGCTCTCCCATGAGTCCTGCTGTTACTCTTCATCTCTCATACCATAGAGTCATGAACTCTGACCTTAGAGGAGGGTAGACAGGCCTGAGGGTGTTTGGATGTTTCTTCTAGAATCCTCTGTGACTTTTTGACTCAGGCATTGCTGTGTCCTTAAGGGACTTTGGCAGGCCAGCTTCTCCTATGAAGATTTTGCTCTTTTCTGAATGTTTTTTGGTTTGGAGATGATGGCTGTCACTGTGGTGTAGTGGAGTCACAGAGACTTAGGAATGGCTAACGATTTCCTGATTTCACTCACGTTTTTTTTTTTATCTCTTCTGAGATTTCCTTTGATCAAGACTCAGTGATCTTCTAGAAACCTTAGGGTGACAAGTTCACTGTCATAATAAGTGAGGTTTAGATTCAGTAAGGCTGGCTGTGTCTTTTTATCAGGGATCTTTGCTCAGCTCTTTGCAGGAGTCCCTAAAGAGACAATTCACCAGGCTACTTTATTACTTCAATATCTTAGGAAGCAACTTATAAACGGTGTTACACCTTTACTCTGATTGCTGTCATCTAATATTACATTTTGTGTAAAGATCTGCAGCCATTCATTATGACAAATATACAAAAATGGAGAACATGTGGCAGGGAGCAAAAACTTGAACGTCACTGTGCATTTATCTGAATCAGAGCTGCCATCGTGAAGAGCATTTACCACCACGTGACGTGACGTCTCTTCTGTATTGTTAATGTCTGAGTCTTAACATTTACCACCATGTGACATGACATCTATTCTGTATTATTAATGTCCGAGTCTTGACACAAGTTTTATCACTGATGGAGTCTATTAAGCCAACTACTGATGATTTGACTTTTTAAGCAGTGACATTACTCTTTCCATTTTATCACTTGAGTTGATATTTTTAATGATATTCATATTGATGTTTTTCTTTTTTTAACTTATGTCTCAGGTGCTGGACTCTGTAATTTTAATACTCGTTATACTTGGACCTTCAGTAGTTTTATTTTATCGTTCAGTATATATTTATACTTTGCAGATTTGTTCTAGATGTCCATCTCACAAATGATCTTGTATTGCCCTGTTTTGTTGTGTTGATTTTTATTGTATTCTTAACTTGAGATGCTGTGCTCTATGATACGGTTTGTGCAGAATAAAAATGAATTGCTTTATAATGTCTGTTTGACTTCCTTTACCTGTGCCCTTATTTTGTATTCTGACTTTGAGTGAATGAACTTTGCTGTGTTAAGAGAAATGTCTCGCTTTACATATTTTAAATGGTGCATTTACTTCGCTCGCTGCCATTTTTGAAATCTGTGATCTTTCTGTTCACTCAGAGATCGTTTGGTGATCCAAGCCACCCACCCTGTTCATTTCATGTTGCCTCCTGTGGTGTTTCAGGTATATTTTCGGTGACTTCAATACCTCAGACATTTTTACAGTTTAAAGAATATACAATTAAATTTGGCCTTATGGACACTGATCAACAGAAAAATACTCTTGATGTCAAAGTGAAAACAGATCTCTGCAATCTCTAAATTCATGACAAATCTAAAACACAGAATCAGTGATGGTGTCTGTTTTCATGCCCTTCAAGTCAGTATTTAGTAGATGCCCCCTTCGCCACCATGACACCCTTGAGTCTGTGTGCACAGGTCTCTCTGTCTCTATCACTTTTGCATATTTCCCCTCCATTCATTTTCACTGAACTGCTCAGGAGTGATCAGTCTCTTTCAAGTCCAGCCACAAGTTGTCAAGTGATTTGAGATCTGGACTTTGACATGGCCACTCCTGGACATGAACATTGCTGTTCTGAAGCCTCTCCTGTGTAGTTTTGGCTCATTATTTTATATAGTTGTCATTTTATTTTATATAGTTGTCTTTCTGGAAAAGCAAGTCTTGTCCCAAGATATGGGTTTATTACACATTGCATTGGGTTTTCCTGCAGAATGTTTCTGTATTTTGCTGCATTCATTTTCCCATCTGCTATCATAAACATTCTTGGGTCTGCTGCAGAGAAACCTCCTCATAGCCCGATGCTGCCCTCTGCATACTTAATGGTGGCGATGGTGTGCTTCAGTGCTTAGCTTATGCCAAACCTGGGGTTTAGTCTGATGCCCAAAAAGCTTGTTTCCTCATTGAACCATAGAATCTTCTTCCAGCATATGTCAGCGTCTCCCATGTGCCTCCTGGGAAACTTGAGCAGAGATGTCTAATGTGTCTTTTTCTCTTTGCCATCTGAGCAAGAGATGTTGTCTATGCAGTCTCTGTAATATTAGCTACTGTAGCTTGTATAGAAAATTCAATCAATGTATAATCATTTTTACAATCTATTACAAGAATATGCTTGTATGAAGTTGTAGCAATGAATTATTAAATATAAAGATAAGGACTTAATGCAGCTAAAGACTTTATGCACGTGAGGTTTTTGTCTCATCTTAGGGGAGCCACCAAAGTAATTATCATGGTTAAAATGAGCTAAATGAGTAATGAACACCCATTTAGAAAGTGAAGTGGTGATAACATCAATAGGAGAATCTGCAGAACACTCCTATTAAAGATGTGGTTTTCAGAATCCATATTACTAACCGAGAATGCTAAACCGGATGGACGCAGGGACATCCGGCCATGGGCCGTAGCCGCAAAAAGACGTACTGTGCAGGCGCCCCAAGAAATGAGGGGCCGCGAGAGGCGGACAAGACCACAGAAAAAAGGAGTGAGCACAGAAAAAAGGAGTCAAAGAAATAAGGCGGCGCGAGCACAGAAAAAAGGAAAAGGCACAGAAAAAAGTAGTGAAACGCAGGCAAAGCACGAAACCCATTGCACACGAAACTAGCACACAAAAAAAAAGAAGACGCTCGCGCACAACAGCAAGGCACCCCCCCCCCCACCCCCCCCCCCCCCCCCCCTACAGGCACCGGACGGGACACACACCAAGAGGGGGATTTAACAAGCCCATGGAAGACAAAAAAAAAAAAGAACACAAAACCACCCCACACACCCTACAAGCAACGGATGGGACACACACAAAGAGGGGGATTCAACAAGCCCCTGGAACACAAAAAGAAAGAGGACGCTCGCGCAACAACAATCCTCACCTCCCCCCACCCCCCCCCCCCCCCCACATCAATAAGAAGTGACACCCAAAGCCACATATCTAAAGGAAACGTCCATATTAAACATACGTCATCTCAACACCTTCACACTAGGCAGCATAGGTGGATCTCCTTACAATAAAGCACTATTTACCGTTCAACTACAGAAAAAGCTCCATATTAACAGTGAGTGCGATCCTCCTTATTACTTAACCATATTTCGCACGCTGAGGAACAAATAAGTCATGCATACACGGTCACGGGTACAAAACAATTCGGATCGGATAACGGGACAAAACACACGAACACGAATGAAACAACAAAATACACGGGGGCGCATACAACGCGCTTCGGAAACTCCGGGAGAAAAAATGTCTCGGATCAAAAAACGCAAAGCTCAAGTAACCCCGTTACAGAGACGTGCCCAAATGGACAGACACAATGAACGTAGACGCATACAGCGCGCGTCTCAAAGTGCTGCATCGAAACAAGCACGATTTCAAAAGAAAGAGCTCGCGACTCAGACATACAAAAAAGGGAGCGAATAGACAGAATAAATGAACGAAGACGTGTACATCGCGCATATGACCTGCCAGAAAACAAGCAAGCAAGACTCCAAAAGCAGAAAGCTCAACTGACCGACATACAAAAATGGACAAGGCTCGATACAAACAATGCACGACGTAGACTGAAACGGACTTTTGGGAAAGCGGAGGCGAATCAATTAAAACTACAAAATAGCACGTCACAAATAATGGACATGCAACAACGCGGCACTCAAACGCCACAAGCAAAACATGCCCGTCGCAGACATCAACGCCAGACAACGCCTTCAATAATGAGTCCACTATTGAGGAAAATTCATTGGGATTAATAAATGTCATTTGCAATCATTGTCATTCACTTAACTTCCCAGAAGAAACAACTGGCAATACAAATAATGAATTTACACGTTGTTGTCAAAAGGGTCAGATTAGACTGCCTCCTTTACATTCATATCCTGAATATCTACAGAAGCTTAGATTAGACTGCCTCCTTTACATTCATATCCTGAATATCTACAGAAGCTTCTAACTAACGATGTGCCTGAAAGTAAAAACTTTATGAACTGCATTAGATCCTACAATAGTTCATTTGCTTTTGCATCTACCGGAGTACATATCAGGCCACCAAAAGGCAATGGCCCATACTGCTTTCGCATATGTGGTTAACAAAACGCACTATATTATGTCCAAAAAATATTAATGTTAATCACATTAATAACCAGGTCATTTCATTACTTCCTGGAGAGACACGGCTCTTTCTAAGTTCTGACAAAGTTGACTCTGATGACAACAATGAACATCTGAATTTCCCCTTAGAATATTTGAACACTATTAACCCAGACGGATGACCACAACACAACCTTACCCTTAAAAACAGTGTTATTCAAGCAACAGTTCTTACAGAAGCACATGCTAACAATACTGTTCTCATTCCTAGAATTGACCTTACGAGTTCTGACCTGGATTTACCTTTTACATTGAAACGCCGACAGTTCTCCATTAAACCTGCATTTGCCATGACCATCAACAAATCACAAGGACAAGCCATGGACAAGGTTGGCATCTACCTCTCTGAACCCGTTTTTGGACAAGGACAACTTTATGTTGCCTTCTCACGTGTTCGACGTTCATCTGACATTAAAGTTAAAGTTATAAATGATCCATGCCAAGGAAGACTCATTCAAAGACAAGACACCATCTTTACTACTAATCTTGTATACAAAGAAATATTCCAATAAAACATTACTCTATGCCAAACACTCTATTTTTTATTTATATAGGCATCATCCAAACCTGCACACTATTCTATATCTAATTCATACATCTCACTCTTTGTCATGCCCCAATGCCAGGGGTTGGCGAGCGAAGCGAGCAGGGGACGGAGCCCCCTAGTAATGAGAGAATTGACATGTATACAAAGTGCCACAAGAATGAACCAGAGACATCAAAAAGGTTTAGAGCAGCCACCCGTATATTATGCCCTGGCTGCAAGTGGGTACATTTGTTGTGAGTTGTTCACAGGTCAGAGTCCAAAACAGAACTGATTTAAGGCTATAAAGATGGTGGCTTTAAAGGCTGAGACTGGAAGTTAAGTTATCAGGACTTGAACCAGAAGTGATGTCATTGGGACCAGAAGTAACGTCATTATTTGCATTGGAATCAGAAATGATGTCATTGGGACCAGAAGTAACGTCATCATTTGCGTTGGAATCAGAAATGATGTCATTGGGATCAGAAGTAACATCATCATTTGCACTGGAACCAGAAGTGATGTCATTGGTACTGGAAGTGACATCATCATAGGTACTGGAACCATTTGGGATTTCCCATGGTTGGCCTGTAGAAGATCGAGAGAGAAAGTTAGTGCACCCTGCCACCCCCTGGTCTAGTTTGGAACTATCATTATTCAGTTCACGTGTGTGACAAGATCCCCCCTCAGCCCAGACCCATTAAGTCAGGCAATCCTGACCGAGAGGTTGTGATCTCGAGGAAGTGCATTAGGCGTTGGTATGGAGAGAGCCCTTATGATCAACAAACGATGGCTAAAGTACAAGAAACCACCTGGTGACCCGTGGATTTAAGTCCTTGTGTAGGGACATCCACTGTAGGGGTGCATGATCCATAACAAGAGTAAATTCAAGGCCCGAGAAGTAGTACCTCAATTGTGTAATCGCCAATTTAATCACAAGGGCTTCCCTTTTCACCGCCACATTCCTGGTCTCTCGATCCAACAGTTTTCCTGCTTAGGAACATGACGGGGTGTTCAACACCATTGTTGCTGTGGCTCAGCACAGCTCCCAGGCCTGTGTCCAAAGCGTCCATCTGAAGAATGAAAGTTAGTGAAAAATTAGGCTTTCAATACTGGTGTTGATGTAATAGCCTACTTTAAGTCACTAAATGGAGCGTCTGCCTTATTAGTCCATACCACAATGTTTGGATCCCTCTTCTTTGTTAAATCACTCAAGGGTGCCGGTCTCTCAGAAGACCGAGGTACAAACCGGCGGTAATAAACCGAGAAATGCTTGGACTTGACATTTGTTTCGCGGACAGGGCCAATTCAATATGGTGTCTATCTTTGAACACCGTGGCTTCACGGTAATTGACCCACCAAAAAAACAAAATATTTAGCTTCCTTCAACCCAAAAAAGCATTTTTTTGGTTTGATTTGAACCCCAGCCTCACCCAGTGTCTGCAATACCACTCATACCTGCAGTAAGTGTTCCTTGATTAAACTGATGGAAGTCATTACAAAACCTCCAACTTCCATCAGGCTTACTAACCAAGACTATCGGACTGGACCAGAGACTTTGACTTTACTCAGTTACTCCTAGCTCTAGCATGCGCTTGATTTCAAGCTCCACTTCTCTTTTTGCCTCAGGAGACGATGGGGGCGCTCTCGAACTATAACCCCGGGTTCTGTCATAATATCATTTACAATCAGAGAGGTCCTTCCAGTTTTTTCATTCACTACCTCCGGCACAGACAGAATAACTGGTTCGAGTTCCTGTCTCTGTCTGGAATTTAATTCTGTACCAAAGTTAAGGATGTTTTTATGAGCAAAGAATGAGCTTGACTTAGCGGAGGATGGATCAGGATCCCTGTCCTTCCACGGTTTCTGCAAATTCACATGATATATCCACTCACTTGGCCGAAGATTGGGCTGTTTCATCAAATAGTTGATGAGTCTTTTCCTCTCCTTAACTTCTTAACGGCGTTGCCAATGGGCTAGCAATTTAGAATTCGAGGTGGGAACTAGAACAATGACACGATCCACCAGGTGGAATTCTCGGTGGGCCATACCACAATCATAATAATGGACATGTGCTGCCTCCATCTCCTCCATGTGACTTTTGAGTATGGGCCGAATTTTTCCAAATCCATTGCGCAATTGTGTGATATATTCCAATATATTTGACGAGGTTAAAAATCAGGTTATGTCATGTTATGTTTCTTCTGGGATTCTTCCATCCTGCCGACTATGACATTTCACAAGAACAAACCAGAGAGATCAAAAAGGGGTGGGGCAGCCACCCGTATAGTATGCCCTATTTGCAAATGGGTAAATTTGTTGTGAGTTCTTCACTGGTCAGATTCCAAAACAGAACTGATTTAAGGCTGCAAAGATGGAAGAGATGTCATCAGGAACAGAACCGGAAGTGATGTCATTGGGACTGGAAGTGACGTCATTGTAGGTGCAGGAACCATTAGGGATTTCCCATGGATGGTCAGCAGAAGATGGAGAGAGAAAGTCAGTGCATCCCGCCACCCCCTGGTCTAGCGTGGGCATATCATTATTGAGGCCCATTAGCTGCCTCCCACACGCACGTGTGTTACAGAAGTTACATGATGTTACATGACATGATGTATCACATAAGGTAATAGTTGTTCTAACTGATTGCTCACTCCATGGACTGAGACATTTGTGCCTACTCTGTGCAAATAAAGATATGTTCTGCATTCTTATCTGAGCTCCATGACTGCCTTCTTTGAAGGCAGAGGAAAGTTCATCAACATAATCTGGTGACGCCCAACGTGATTAGGAAGAGGCAGAGAATCCGGGAAACTGCAAATTCAGGTGCACTCTAACAAAGGTCATTGATTTTTTGTTATTACATTGTTAGTGTCACTTTCACTGGGGTTTCATCCTGCCAAAGCAGACACGGTAAGAAGCTTCTCTTATAGAACTTAGAGTATGGAAAGAACAGTGAGAGTACAGAACTGAGAGATCAAATTGAGGGATTATTTTAAATAAGCATATAAATAATTGGAAATCCTATAGAGTACTTATAGGCACCTACAACACTGCCCCGCTGTAGTGAAAGTATATTCGGAAACTAAGTGGGTAGGCAAAGGCCTTGAGTAACACTTCACTGTGGGTTTATTCTTCCAATAAAACCAGTGAAGGGCAGGCAGAAGACAAAAAATAATGCTTAATGCTGCTTCAGTGGGTTACCTGGCTCATCAATTCATAGTTCTAAGGTAATATTGAGCCTATCACTTTGGAATAGATCCGTAGTTGGCCAAGGCAGAAGGCTGCCTCACTGATTTACACTAGGTAACACCATTGGAGAGAGTGGGTAGCAGATGAAAATCCTATTGAATACTGATGTTAAGGTTTGGGGTCTTTAAGTTCATTTTGGTAAATGGCTATTATAATAATAGATTATCTAGGAAGGACTTTGATTAACGGATACTGGCCTGGGTGTGAACAATTTACTACAGAAGAACCAGATCACCTTGGTGGGTTATCTCTAGGAGGCTACAGGAGGAGTGCCGAAGGGCCTTATCAGAAAGCCTCTTTGGTGGAAACACCAAGGAAACATTCAATTAAGGAGGGCTGACAAAGACACTCGCCTATGGTTACAGTCAACTACTGAAAATTCTTGCACTATGTAAGAAGCAAAATATTAGTGGTTATGTTGGTGTTATGTCCATGAGAAGAAACAGCAATGAAACAATTCCCAAGGGATGCGATGTTCCTGTTGAAAGTTATGCGAGTCCCAGTGCTATCCATGCTGGAAAGTGTGTGATAATTGAGCAGCCTAGGGCATCATCTTTACCTGGAGGAGATTTTGCAGACAGTTGCCTTGTTAACTTGCCTACTTGGCATCCTTATAAATTAACAGTGTGGGTAAGAAATGAAACTGATCCTGATGTAATAATTTCAAAGAATTATGTTATTGCTCAATTGACTGTACCGCATGCTATACTTTCCAGTTCTTCCTCAGACTGTAACCAGCTTGGCAGAGTAGAGTGTGGCTGCTTATCCCCTCAGTTACAGAATGAAGCTGAAAACTTGAATTTAGGTTTCGACTTTGGTGATTCTCCACTGTCAGAAGCATAGAAGCTCAGGATCACTAAGAGGCTGTATTAGTTTTCAGATGTTTTTGAATATAATGACCTGGATTATGGTCATGCAACTAAGGTCAGGCATCACATCAAATTTAAGAATGAAACACCCTTTAAACAGAGGTCAAGGTCCATACATCCTAATGATTATGAAGTGGTATGGCAGCATCTCAAAACTCTCTTGGAAGCTGAAATAATACGTGAATCAGAGTCCCCATACTCATTTCCCTTTGGTCGTTGTTCAGAAGAAGAATGGTGATGTCAGACTGAGTGTGGATTACCGCAAATTAAACTCAGTTTAGAACTAAAGATGCTTATGCACTTCCCAATCTGGAGGAAATGTTCTCTGGACCTTTGGGTGCTCAGTGGTTTTCAGTAATGGATTTGAAATCTGGATATTATCACATTGAAATGAAAGAATCAAACAAGCCCAAGACTGCCTTTGTATGCCCCATGGGCTTCTTGGAATTCAACTGTATGCCACAGGGAATAACTAATGCCCCGAGTAGTTTTTAAAGACTAATGGAGAAAAGCATGGGAGAAATGAGCTTAAAAGAATTGTTGGTGCTCCTTGATGATTTGATTGTGTTCTCTAGCAGTTTAGAAGAACATGAAGCATGATGTTTACGTGTGCCAAGCCGCCATAGAGAAAATGATCTTAAATTTTCTCCAGACAAATGCAAATTCTTCCAAACTTCAGTTCGCTATCTGGGACATGTAGTATTAAGGAAGGGAGTTCACACTGACCCTGACCAAATTAATGCTTTAACCACCTGGCCTGTACCTAAGAACCTTAAAGAACTTCAGTCCTTTTTGGGATTTTCTGGTTATTATCGCTGTTTTATTCAGGACTATTCTAAAATTGTTAAACCTCTAAATGACCATATATATCTGGCTACCCTCCTTTGAAGAAAAAAGCTAAGAATAGAACAACTGGTGGCCTTATGTCCTTCAATCCCAGAGAATATTTTGGAGATCATTGGACATCTTCATGTCAAACTGCTTTTGAACTAATCATTAACAAGTTAACAACCGCACCAGTCCTGGGCTTTGCTAATCCCAAATTATCTTATGTGCTTCACACTGACGCTAGCACTACAGGACTGAGAGCAGCTCTGCACCAACAGCAAGATGGGCAAACACGTGTCATAGCATATGTTACTAGAGGATTGTCGGGTGAGATACCGAGCACATAAGCTGGAATTTTTGGCCTAAAAATGGGCAGTTGTAGAAAAATTCCAATATTACCTGCATGGCAATCACTTCACTGAGATCACAGACAACAATCCTTTAACTTATGTGCTTACCTCTGCAAAGTTGGATGCGGCAAGCTATTGTAGGTTGGCTGCACTGTCGACATTTAATTTTGACATCAAATCTCATGCATAGAAGCAAAATCAAGATGCAGATGGTCTCTCGAGATGGCCACAAAACCCAGTTGTTGAAGATGCAGTGTCACAAGGAGAAAGGAATCCAATAAACCATGTTACATTCCATCATTTATCATCTTCTGCAAAACATTCAGTTCTTCATATTGATGCAGTTGTGGCCAACTATGAGAAACATCTTCTTAGTGTCTGTAGTCACGACTTGCTTCCAATCTCATTAGTTGAATCACTTGCACTCCATCCTCATGCCATACCTGATGGTCTTGAAGATAACTGTGCAACTGTAACAATGCCTGCCTTTATCCACAATTAACATATTAGATATCAGAATGCTGATCATGTCATTGGAAGGATCATATCTATGATGAACAAAGGTGAGCAAGTTCCAACTTATTCCAGCGTTGATTCTCCCTACTTTAAGCTAATGATGAAAGAATGGAATCGTCTGGAGCTAAAGAATAGTATTCTGTACAGGACACGCCAGTGCAACTCTAAAGCTGCCTGTCAACTTGTGCTGCCAGAAGCACTACAAGCAATTGTTCTTAAGAATCTCCATGATGATATGAGGCATTTAGGAATCAAACCCACTCATGACTTAGTGAGATCTCAATTCTATTGCCCAAAAATGGCTTATGATGTTGAGAAGATCAAATTTTGTGGCAGATGGGTTAGGCAGAAATCTCAGCCTGTGAAAGCTTCTTGCTTAGTCAACATCCAAACCAACTGACCGATGGAATTTATCTGCATGGATTACTTATCTTTAGAACCTGATAGCAAAAATACTAAAGGTATACTTGTTATCACAGACCATTTTATGAAGTTTGCAGTAGCCATACCAACTAGGGACCAGAAGGCTAGCACTGTTGCTAAATGCCGGTAGGAGCAGTTTTTAGTACATTATGGGTTTCCAGAGAAACGTCATAGTGATTAAGGTAGAGATTTTGAATCGTAGACAACAAAAGGACTTTGTGCTCTAGTAGGTGCCAAGAAGGTGAGAACCAGTCCCTATCACCTGGGGGGAAATCCTGTTGAATGATACAACAGGACACTTCTTAATATGTTAGGTACCCTCAGAGACAAAGAGAAGAATTGATGGTGTGACTTTGTCAAACCCCTCACTCATGCTTGTAACTGTTTAAGAAATTAAGTTACTTGGTTCTCTTCATGTGAACTTATTCTTAGGAGACAACCTTGGTTACCTATTGACGTTGCATTTGGTCTACCAAAACATAATGTCCAGTCTACATCACATTTGTAATATGTGAGGACCTTGAAGTATAACATTCAGGAAAGTTATCAACTTGCTATCAGAAATTCTCAAAAGATTGCTGACTGGAACAAAAAACAATTTGATAAGTCAGTTAGAGAATCTACTTTAATGGAAGGAGATTGTGTTCTTGTCCAGAATTTACACCTACACAGTAAGCATAAGTTGGCTGACCACTGGGAACCTACTGTGTATTTAGTGGTCAAACAAATGAATGATTTGCCTGTTTATTTCATTGAACCAGAGGGACATAAAGGTCCACTACGTACTTTACACAGAGATCTTTTGCGGCCCTGCGGAGCATTGACCGAGGAAATTAATGATGGGGTGGCTGAGGTTAAGCCAATACCCTGGCCTAGACCAAGGCAGAGACTGGTACAAGCAGCTGTTGAAGAAAGTACAGAATCGGATAATGATGACGAACCCTATTATCACCCAAAGGGCCACTGGACTTGTACTAATAGGAGGTTCACTAATGTGTATGAAGTTCCATTTGATCGAAATGGGCCAATAACCACTTGTGTAACTGAGTTGGGAGATCAGGGTGAGTTCCTGCAAGAACAGCTTCACACAGAACATGGAGAAGATGCATATTTACAAGGTACTATGGAGATTCCTTGTAATGATTCTGAAAGGAAAGATGATGTACAGATAGATATGTCACCTGTCTGACTGAGACTGAAGTGGAAAGAGATTCTGAGGGATCGGAAAAATAAAAGTTTGTGATTGATAAGAACATTCCTGCTTCTATGATTGAGGTAAAAGACACTGAACCTGAAAGGCAGGAGCTACAGAAGAGAACTTTACAGAAGAACTGTCATTTAGTCCTAATGATTGTAGTGTCAGCAAAGAAAGAACAGAGGTTACAGATGGGACTTCATCTGAAGATACTAATGAGGCAATTGGAGATGAAGAAAGAAAAAAGAATGCAAAAATTAAGTATAGATGTGTACAGAGTTGAGTCCAGAACAGGACTGAGTAAAAGCAGGATGTGGTCTGGTTTTTATGGCTGTTTGAAGGAAGTGACGTCACTGGGGCCGGAACCAGGCAGAATTTCTCATGTTTGGTTCAGCAGGCAGGCCACTGGTTGGTCGTCAATGGCTTATGCAATACCATTGTAAGACCCTGGAGCTCATATAAATTGCTCAAAAAATTAAAGGCACACTTTTTAATCCGAGTATAGCATCAAGTCAATGAAACGTCTGGGCTATTGATCTGGTCAGTTAAGTAGCAGAGGGGCTTGTTCATCAGTTTCAGCTGCTTTGATGTAAATGAAATTAACAACAGGTGCACTAGAGGGGCAACAATGAGACAACCCCCAAAACAGGAATGTTTAACAGGTGGAAGCCACTGACATTTTTCCCTCCTCATCTGTTTTTTCACTAGCTTTGCTGCATTTGGTTATGGTCAGTATCACTTCTGGTAGAATGAGGCGATACCTGGACCCTACAGAGGAGGCACATGTGGTCCAACTTCTCCAGGATGGCACATATTGATGCAGAAGGTTTGCTGTGTCTCCCAGCACAGTCTCAAGGGCATGGAGGAGATTCCAGGAGACAGACAGGCAGTTACTCTAGGAGAGCTGGACAGAGCCCCTCGTAGAAGGTCCTTAACCCATCAGCAGGACCCACCAGTATTTGTTCCTTTGGGCAAGGAGGAGCAAGATAAGCACTGCCAGAGCCTACAAAATGACCTCCAGCAGGCAGGCCACTGGTCTGAATGTCTCTGACCAAACAATCAGAAACAGACTTCATGAGGATGGTCTGAGGGCCCAACATCCTCTAGTTTCCCCTTGGGATTAATAAAGTATCTACTCTATCTATCTATCTATCTATCTATCTATCTATCTATCTATCTATCTATCTATCTATCTATCTATCTATCTATCTGTACCTCACAGAAGTGCTGAAATGAAGAGTTTATACTCACAATACTCTGAATGTATCTGAATGAAAGCAAAGACCAGCGGGCTATCACTCCTCAACAGTAACGTGAAAGTCTGATCTCAAATTATAAATTAGAGTGTTTAGTTCTTATTTCTGGTGTTAA
>NW_026261589.1:1305584-1411769 GCF_900747795.2 Erpetoichthys calabaricus | reverse complement strand
GCAGCAATGTCTTCTGTCTTCAGCAGTGGTGGTCTTACTTGGCCTACAAGTCCCTTTGTGATTAGTGAGCTCACCAGTGTGTTTTTTCTTGTTATTGATATCCAGACAGTTGAATTGGGTAATCTTAAGGTTTTCCGATGTCTCTAATGATTTCATTATTTATTTTCAGCTTCTTTGACTTTCATGGGCAAGCTCTTGCCCTCATGTTGAACAATGGCAACTACAGAGACCAAAGGTAGTCTGTAGGTAGGAGTAAGCTGAGGTGTCTTAGGCCTGCAAGACTAAGCAATGAACACACCTGAGGAATCACAAACACCTCTGGCACCAATTATCCCAAACATTACGGTGCTCTGAAATGGGAGGACGATTCAGAAAAAGTGCTGTCATTTTTACAAGGTGTGACTGAAATGTTTGCAAATCCCCTTAAATGAAAATCAGTAATTTGTACTTTAAAATTACAAATTAAATAATTCAGATATAATTAAACGGTGTATTAAAGGGTTAAATGCAAGAAGAATGTTTCATTGTCTCAGCCATTATGGAGGGTACTGTATAAAACAGAATGCATGCCAACTATGAAAAGTGCACCTTCAATAATTAGAATGTGTCCTGAAATTTATCCACACTTGAACTTAAACCACTTGACACCAAAACAAACAACAAAATGTCTTCTTTCATTCACCAAAGCAAAAGAGAGCAATGGATGAGTGACGCCTCAGTGCACAGGCCTACAGAACTGCAGTGACCTCGGAGAAGAATTAGAAGATGAGAAAACCGAGGAAGAGCTCAGCTGTTGGTGTTTCAGCTCTACAGGGGAGTGGCAGGTGACACCAGGACTGGTAACCTTTGTGACACGCTGGTGACATTTATACTCACCATTCTAATGTTAAAGGGTATCTACTATCAGGACTTATTTTTGTTGACTAAGCTAAAATTTGCCAGGTTTTACTGTCTATTTGATCCAATGTGTGTGTTCATGTATGGAATTATTATCTCTGTTATGGCAGCAAACATCAATCAGTCTAAGCCTGCACTCAATGAAGAGCGCTATAAAGAAGAAATACAACTGAATTGAACAGTAGTGTTACACAAATTGGCCTTGAATTAAAATTTTAAATTTTATTTATTAATTTTATTGTAATCATTCCATACAAATAGATTAATTTTTAATAGGGCAAAAATAAACCAAAAGAAAAAAAAAAAGAAAAAAAAATATATAAGTAAATAAATAAATAAATAAAATGGAGAAGGAAAAGAAATGCAGAAATAATTATTTCTTCTTATTCTAAAATATTATTGATTAGATCCTGCCAGGTTTTGAAAAAATTCTGTACAGATCCTCTAACTGAGAATTTGATTTTTTTCCAATTTCAAATAATATAAAAACATCGGTTTCCCACTGACTTATCAGAGGAGAGTTAGGGTTCTTCCAATTTAACAAAATAAGTCTGCGTGCCAAAAGTGTAGTGATGCAATAACAGTTTGCTTGTCCTTCTCCACTTCAAGTCCATCTGGAAAAACACCAAACACAGCTGTTAATGGGTTAGGAGGGATTTTGACACCAAGGCTGTCTGAAAGGCACTTAAAAATTTTGGTCCAGAATGATGTTAATTTGGTGCAGGCCCAAAACATGTGACCCAGTGAGGCAGGAGCTTGGTTTCAGCGTTTGCAAGTTGGGTCTTGCCCTGGAAACGTTTTGGACAGTTTTAAGTGAGACAGATGAGCTTGATAAATAATTTTTAGTTGAATAATTCCATGCTTTGCGCATATGGAACTTGAGTGAATTCTCTGCAGTGCTACCTTCCACTCCTTTTCTGATATATAATGCAGAAATGGTGTCTAATTCCTCGAAATTGAGCAGTATTTTTTCCAGCATGGTGGAGGGTACAAGATGAGGAAAATCGGGCAGTTTCTGTTTAATAAACTTTCTAATTTGAAGATAGTGAAAGAAATGTGTAGCTGGGAGGTTGAATTTGGAATGTAATTGTTCAAAGGATGCAAAGATATTGTCTATATAAAGATCTCTGAGCAATTTAATCTCAAATCTTTTCCAGGTATTAAACACTGGACATGTTTGCGAGGTTTGAAAGAGGTGGCTCTCCTGCAGGGGTGCCACTGATAAAAGATTTTCCATCTTAAAATGCTTTCTAAGTTGGTTCCATATTCTGAGTGAGTAAAGCACAATTGGGTTATTAGTATATTTGCGATAACTTGCATTTATTGGAGCGCAGAGCAGGGAGTATAAAGAAGTACTACAGGATTTTACTTCTATTGCGGACCAAGTCTGTGCATGTTAATTTGTGTCCAGGTTTTTATGGCTTGTATGTTTGCAGCCCAATAATAAAGCTGAAAATTAGGTAGAGCCATGCCACCTACTGCCTGGGGTCTCTGTAGGGTTTCTTTTCGGATGCGTGAGTGTTTTGAGTTCCAAATAAATGAGGTTATAGTTGAATCTAATTGCTTAAAAAATGATTTATTGATATATATTGGAATGTTTTGAAATAAAAAAAAGCTTAGAAGGGATATTCATCTTAACAACGTTAATTCTTCCGGCTAGAGTGAGATGAAGGGTTGACCATCTATGCAAGTCTTGCTTAATTTTTTCCATACAGACGGCAAAATTTTGTTGATAAAGAGCTTTATGTTTACTTGTGATATTTACCCCTAGGTATTTAAACTGATCTGCTATGGTAAAAGGTAGGGTGTCCAATCTAATATTACATGCTTGTGAATTCACTGGAAAGAGTATACTTTTACTCAGTTTAATTTTGAGTCCAGATATCGTTTGAAATTCTGTTAGTACTGTTAAAACTGCAGGCACAGTGTTTTCTGGGTCCTGGTATGTATAAAGCCAAATCATCTGCATATAGAGAAATTTTCTGTTCCAGTCCTTCTCTGATAATCCCCTTTATCTGATAAGAATTTCGACAGTGGACCGCCAGTGGTTCAATGGCGATTGCAAACAGCAGTGGTGACAAGGGACATCCTTGTCTGGTACCACGTTCTAGTTTAAAGTAGTCTGAACAAATGTTATTAATACAAACTAATGCTTCTGGATTGGTGTACAGTAGTTTGATTCATTTCTCCAATGCAGTGAAACGGTAGTTCCATTCAATCATATCAAATGCTTTTTTCTGCATCTAGTGATACTATCATCTCTGGGGTGTTTGACTTTGCTTGTGAATATATTACATTTAACAGGCGTCGGAGATTGGAAGATAAGTGTCGGCCTTTAATAAATCCAGTTTGATCCTGTGATATTACCGAAGGCAGCACTTTCTCCATCCTTCTAGATATAATTTTTGAGAGTATCTTAACATCATTATTCAGGATTGAAATTGGTCTGTATGATGCACATTGTAACAAGTCCTTATTTTGTTTAGGAAAGACGGTGATTAATGCTTGATGAAAAGTTTGAGGTAGAATTTGATTTTCTCTAGCTTCTGTAAATGTTGCCAATAACAGTGGAGTTAGCTGAGTGGAGAATTTCTTATAAAATTCTACAGGGTAGCCATCAGGGCCTGCTGATTACCCGCTTTGAAGTGACTTTATAACATCTAGTAATTCTGATAGGGTCAGAGGTTTATCCAGTTCCTCACCACTTAAAGTATCTATTTGTGGTGTCTGTAATGTATCCAGAAATGCATTAGATTGTGTGTTATTTTCTACTGAGTTCAAAGAAGACAAGATTTTATAGTAATCACTAAATGTGTGCATTATATTTTTATGGTCAATGATTTCTTCTACATTCGTGTTGGTGATTACTGGGATTGCATTGCGAACTTCTTGCTTGTGGATTTGTTGAGCTAAAAGCTTATTAGCTTTCTCTCCGTGTTCATAGTAATGATGTCTTGACTTATAAATAAATTGCCCAGTTTTTGCTGTTTATTGTGAAATCGGCTTGCAGTTGGTTGACTGGTCTACTGATTTCATGACATGGAATATGTTAAGCTGAGGGCACACGTACAACTGACAGAGTGCACAGAGTGGAAACTGATGAACAAAATAACTGCTCTTTGGAAATATCTTAAAGTATCTGAAATGTGGTAGTAATTTTATATATAAAGTTTAAAATGAAAAAGTTAGTTGTTAGTTGTGGTGTATTTAAAGCAAAGACATTTGCCGCAACTAATTTGATGAGAAACGTTTAGATACAACACACAGCTAAACACATTGACTTTCAACAATGCAGTGAAAGCAGGAAAACCTCTAAGGAAACAAATGTGTCTTAGCTGTCAACAATGGCACTGTTTGAAAAGAACCAGACATATGATCAGGACAGGACAAAAAAAATTCAGAGTATCCCTCAAAAATAATTGCAATTTATCATTTTAGATACACCACCATTTTCTATAGTAGAAAGTTAAGGGTTCCGTCATTTAATTCTTCACTTGGATGCACGATATACTCTGCCAAGCAGATGATCCTTTTTAGACGTAGTATTACCAAGATTAACACTTTCATGACATCTCATACACAGTGACATGCAAATGTGTGGGGACCCCCCTGATGAAAATAACTTACTGTGAATAGTTAAGTCAATATCAGATTAATTCATCTCCAAAAGCCATAAAGTTAAAGATAAAACATTCTTTTCTGCATTTTAAACAAGATTTGTGTCTTATTTTTTGATTTGTAGAGTGAATAAAGAAGGAATACTCCAGAAATGTTTGTGCACCCCAAGATATCGGAAGGTCTCATATCTTTTTTCCCCAAAACATCAGACCCTAATTAGCTCCTTAGGGCTTTGGCTTGTTTACAATCATCATTAGGAATGGCCAGGCGATGCAAAATTCAAAGCTGTATAAATTCTCAGACTCTGCAAACCTTGTCCCAGCAATCAGCAGCCATGGGCTCCTCTAAGCAGCTGTCTAACACTGAGGAATAAAATAATTTATAGCCACAAAGCAGGAAAATACTATAGAAAATGGCAAAGAGTTTTCAAGTAGCCACCTCCTCAGTTGGTACCGTTATTAAGAGATGGCAGTTAACAGCAATGGTGGAGATCAAGTTGAGGTCTGGAAGACCAAGACAACGGCTCATAGCATTGCTAGAATGGCAAATCTAAACCCCTGTGCCTTAAAGCTCCCTGGTTGTCTTTTGTAGTCAGACTCTGGAGTGGTGATGCACTGTTCTACTGTATATCAACACCACCAGAAATATGACCTCCAAGGAAGAGCCATCAAAAGAAAAAATTTCCTGTGTCCTCACCACAAAATTCAAAGGTTGCAAATGAACATCTAAACATGCCTGATGCATTTTGGAACCAAACCATGTGAACTGATGAAGTCAAAAAATAACTTTTTGGCCAAAAGTGCAAAGGTGTGTTTGGAGGAAAAAGGACAGACTGCCTGGGCCCATTCCCAGCAGGGATGCCTTCAGCAAAAGAAAGACAGGGGGAGAGGGCTTACTCTGGATACTGTCTCCCCCAGACCGATAGAGGGCAGCCAGTTTGGATTGCAATGGGGGCCACGGGTTTAGAGCATGGAAGCTCAACCTTGCTGGAGCCCATTGCTACCCCCAGGAGGTGCCTGGATGTTTACTGGGCCCTGTTTAGCAGCACTTCCGCCACACCAGGAGGTGCTGCAGGAAGAAGGTCATTGGACGCCTGGGGCCTCAGGTATAAAAAATGTTGCATACTCCCGTTTTCCACGCTCACATCGTGATGAATAAAAACTAAACTTGGTGTAAAGCCACGCACATTTTCACGCCAGCTAAATCCTTGGCATATGCAAGTTCCCCGCTTGGTTTGCAAACTGGAGGCACCCAGCATCAATGTAGTATATATGACAGATATGTTCTCTCTGGGGAGCCAAGAAGCAGACAATGCTTTCTCTTTGTGAGCTGAAAGCTGACCATTTGCTCCCTTTTGGTGTGAGAAGCCATCCACACTGTGCAGAGCAAACAGTTCACAAACTTTCGTTGACCGGGAAGCTCCTCTCCATAGAGCCTTAGACATGGACGCCCTGAACTGACTCTAAGAGCCACTCTTCCCAACCTCTGTTCTAGTCCCTGAGCAGTCTGGCAAGACTTAAAAAGAGCCATTATTACAAGACGGGAGTTTCAGTACAAACCCTCTTGTGCCAGAGAGGTGCAGACGGAATGGTAAAGTGCCTAACAGTGAGTTGAGAAAGACAATCACAGCACACCATGAACAAAGGAACAGATAGCAAAGATGACGAGAGAACTCTGAAGAGAGAAAAGGACCACTTGAACCTGGAACAGCAGCAGCAACAACTCCACATAACATCAGAAATAATCTTTAAGGCCCTGGTATGATAAAACTGTTTATCTGAGCCAAGATAAATTCAAATTCTAAACAGTAAGTAAAGCAGCAATCTCTTCTGTGATATGCTTGTAAGACTAATCTGTCTGTGTCCTTTCTTCACTGTCAACAAATAAGTTATCAAATTTAAATAATCTTTGTGTTTATCAACACATTGTATTATTCTGTTTCTTAAATTAAGAGTACGAGTTTCCTTGATGTACTGTGAGTCTAATGGCCAGAGACCCCCTTCTCATACAGAGGAGTAAGGTAAACAAAGAGAGAGCCTTGCAAAGTTACTTTCCTTTGTGTAAACAGAAATTGGAAATTTTACAAACAAATTTCTGAGAACGGCAAGTCATCCCAATCTGCTAATCTGATCCACCTAGTTTCTTTAATACAACATCAACTCGAGTTTTGAAGGTCCCTAAAGTCCTTCTCTCCACACTACCTGGTAATTTATTCCACATGTCTGTGTTTCTATGTGTGAAGGAAAACTCTCTGATGTTTATGTAAAATTGTCCCTTAACTTTCCAAGTGTGTCCTCCTGTTCTTGTTGAACTCTTTTTAAATTATCAGTCACGTAGAGCTCGACTGCTTTAATTACCTTCATGATTTTAAATACTTCAGTCATGCCTCCTCTTAATCTCCATTTGCTTAAACTGAAAAGTCTGAACTCTTAACTTTTCTGATAACTGTGGTATAGCGGGTCCATAGCTCATGTCAAAAAGGCCACTTTCTAAAATAAATAATCACCGCACTCGCGGCTCATAGAGGGGGCATGGTATGTGTGGCCGGAGCAGTTCCCGCGTGATTCGTGATGCAGACGGTCCTCACTTAAGAGCACAGGTGAGGAGTCATCCACATCCGTAACTGATGCCGGGAGTTGCCAATTGCCACATCTGATCCACGTCCCCATGATGAATAGAAGCGTGAGGCGGCTAGAAAGGGAAGAAAAAAAGAAAAAAAAAACGGATGGAGGTTGAGAAGGACAGAAGGCAGGAAGTAGGGAGGAGAAAGCCGGTGCATGAACGAGTGAAGGTGCTCGTAGTAGAGAACACCTGTAGCTGAGCAGTGAGCCTGGGTGTTTGGCCGGAACCCCGGACAGCAGTGGTCACTCCCACTGAGCATTATTGAGGAGCAGGAGTGACCGGAAGGAGGATGGCTCACCGCATAAGGCCGGGAAGGCAGTAGGAGTCGGGACTTGAGATGTGAAAGCCCCAGCGTGAGCGCCCTGGTCGCTGGGGAGCCCAAGTCACGGTCAGGTGAAGCCCACTGTAGCCAGGGATCGGCGAGGCGAACAGACCAACAGGAGAAGGCAGAAAGACGGTCAGCTACAAGTAGGGTGGCTCCCCTGGTGCATAGCCTGGACAGGAGAAGCGGGGGGTCACCAGTAGAAAGGCATTGTTTTAACCTCATTTTTTTAAGGATTTATTTATTGTTTTTAACCTCCACAATTCACAGCGCTTTATTGGATTATTTATTTGAAGATATTTGAGAGACGCTGCACTTATTTATTTGAACACTGTTTTGATTTTGATTGTTGTTTTAATAAAGCACTTTTTGCACTATCCCCTTGTTACATTGTTGTGCCTCACTGTCCAGCTCATCGGTGACATTACTGACGGTGTCTGGTTCAAGAGCTCACAAAAGGCAAATGGGAGCATGGAGCAGAACCCGCTTCGTCACAATAACTTATACCTCGACATCCCTAGAATTAGCCTAGTCACTCTTCACTGGACTTGTCTACCTCTGCTAGGTCTGTTTAGTAGCCCGGAGACTAAAACTGCACACTGTACTCCAGATGAGGCCTACGGTGTTTTATAAAGCCTCTGCATAACCTCCTGTGACTTGTACTCCACACGTCAGGGCGCTAAATAACCTGACATTCTCTTAGCTTTCTTAATGACTTCTGAACACTCTCTAGTAGTCGGTGGTGATGACTTCACTACAACTCAGAAATCCTTCTCATAAGACCTTCCATTGTGTATACAAACCATACATTTTTACTTACTACATTAAATACTTTGCATTTATCCATCCATCCATTTTCCAACCCGCTGAATCCGAACACAGGGTCTCGGGGGGTCTGCTGGAGCCAATCCCAGCCAACACAGGGCACAAGGCAGGAAACATCCTGGGCAGGGTGCCAACCCACCGCCAGGACACACACAAACACACCCACACACCAAGCACACACTAGGGCCAATTTAGAATCACCAATCCACCTAACCTGCATGTCTTTGGAATGTGGGAGGAAACCGGAGAGCCGGAGGAAACCCACGCAGACACGGGAGAACATGCAAACTCCACGCAGGGAGGACCCGGGAATCGAACCCAGGTCCCCAGATCTCCCAAACTGCGAGGCAGCAGCGCTACCCACTGCGCCACCGTGCCGCCCACTTTGCATTTACTTAAATTAAATTTCATCTTCAACAAATCTGCCCAACCCTGTGTACTGTCCAAATCCCTGTATTGTGATGATTCAACAGATTCTCGATTATCTGCCAAATCCACCTACCTTGGCATCATCTGAAAACTTAACCACCTTGTTATTTTTATTCCTATCCAAATCATTTATATCATTATGCTACTCGATACCCAGAGGCTGTTCCCTTGTGCTCAGCCACGTCTTAAGCTATCACACGGGAAAACGTAGGGGTCTTTGGGCATGATGGCATCCCTAAAGAAGTCGTTACAGACCAAGAGATGCCTTTCACATCGGAAAACATTTAGGGAAATGGCCAATTTACTTAAAATAAAGCATTTAAAGTCTGAGGTGTATCATCCACAAACCGATGGTCTAGTAGAGATTTAATCAGACTCTCAAACAAATGCTCCACAAGGTGGTCAGCAGGGACAGGGTTCTCTCCTTTTGAATTGTTATAAGGATGACAACCTCTGGGAATATTAGATATTTTAAAAGAAGGATGGGAAGAAGAGGCTCTTCCATCTACCAATATGTTAGAATATATCACGCAGTTACGCAATAGATTTGGGAAAATTCAACCGATATTAAAAAGCCACTGTCACAAAGATGTGTCACGGACATCATAAAGGTTTGGGGCAGCCACCCGTATATTGTTTCCTGGCTGCAAAATTGAAGAAAATTGAAAAGAGATGTTCACAGGTTTGAGTCCAAAATAGTTTGGATATTATGGAGGTAAGATGGCAGCTTTAAAAGCCGGTAAGGGAAATGAAGTCATCAGACCCGGAACCAGAAGTGACATTATTGGGACTGGAAGTGATGCCATCATTGGTGCCAGAACCCTGCAGGATTTTCCATGCAGAGAGATTGAGAGAGACAGTCAGTGCGCCCTGCCGCCCCCTGGTCTGGTGTGGTATTTCTATTATTTAGGCCATTCAGCTGTCTCCCAATCACAGGTTTGTGACAATATATTTATATAGCAGTGGCCCTAACACTGGCCCTTGTAGGACACTACTCTTACAACCACCCAGTTCTGACAGGGTTCCTCGCACCATAACCCTCTGCTTCCTGTGTTTAGCCAATTCTGCACCCATCTGCACACCACACCCTGAACTTTCACTTCTTTTAGTTTAGTGGCACCTTATCGGATACTTTCTGAAAGTCCAGATAAATAATATCATCTGTTCCACTTTGATCATATCCTTTGGTTGGTTCCTCATAGATTTCCAGCATGTTAGTAAAACTCAACCTCCCTCATCTGAATCCATGCTGACTGTTTAGTAAAATTCCTGTTCTTGCCGTGTGTCACTCAATCTTTCCTTAATAATTCCTTTCATTTATTTTCCTGTGATGCAAGTTAAGCTTACTGACCTGTTGATACTTCAATTTTCCGAATCACCCTTTCTGTATAATGGGATTACATTTTCCAGTTCATAAAAATTGTCCCAGTGTGCAGTGACTACTAAAAAATATCCATCAAAGGATTACATATATATTCACTAAACTCTGTAAGCATTTGAGGATAAATAGCATCTGGTCTTGGAGATTTGTTTGATTTCAACCAATTCAATCTCAGCAACACTTCTCTCTCTACAATTTCCAAATCCGTCAGTACCTCTTTAGTAGTCCCTGTTACAACTGAGAGGTTGTCCAGTTTTTCATACATGAAATCTTCAGAAAATGGAAAGTTCAAAGCATTTTACATTTCACTATCTGTGTATTGTAATTCCCCTTTATTGTTCATGTGGCACTTCACTTCCTCCTTGACTGTTATTTTACTCCTTAAATACTGAAAGAATGTCTTTGGCTACAATATTTCTCTTTAGCTGTCTTTTAGAGACCTCACATCTTTCCTAATGGTTGCTCTCAAATGCACTACTGTTTTTTACCTCCTTATTTACCCACTCCAGAGATTTTATTAATTACTTTGAATCCATCCCGCATCATATGTAAAATGTTTTACTTCTTTCTGCTAACAAATCACAGTTACTTTTGCCTGTTTATTGCTATCACACTGACTTGCTGGATACTACAAGAGCTTTGCCTCTGCCCCAAAAACCCAAAAGTTGGACTAAGACTGGAGTAACACCTGCTGTTGTGTGAATCACAAAACAAAACAAAAAAGAATACCCTTGTAAATAGAAAAAAAATGTTAAAAACTATTAAACTGCTTCACTGCTGCTTAACAGCCTACCAAAAAAACCAAACTGTTTAGGAGCAAAAGTCATATTTAATGCACACTCACACAGAAGGAGCACAGACTAGCACAGAACACACAGCCTTTTTCACTTTATGATTTAAGAATGATGTCAGCATGTCAGTCCAAGTTGTTTCTCCAATCCACCGCTTCAATGTGTAATCCAAAGGTTTGATGTTTCATCCAAATACTTTTTTAAGGATTTCACAAGAACCTTAGAAGAACTGAAGAGATGTGTAAAGCTGGCAAATGTGATAAAAGAATTTTGGAAGACCTGGGTGTCCGTCAATGCATAGAAACCCATGCTGTCTACAAAAATGGAGGAAACTCACTACTAGAATGGGCAGCCCACAAAGATCACAGCATGAAAGCAGAGGTGAATAGGAACCCAGACAGGCAGAGCAAAGGGCCTGCAGAAGTCTCCGGGACTTGAGAAAGTCTCTGTCCATGTGTTCTTATGGAGAAAAGTGTAAGAATGTAGTTTACAGAAGGACAACACGAAGGAGATCAATGCAATCTAGCAACACCATCACTGCACATCTGAAAACTTGTAAAAGATCATCATGATGTTCCAGAACAGACAATGTAATATGAATGAATGAGACAAAAGTTGAAGTCTTTGGTCAAAACCTACACCACCATGTTTGGAGGTAATACAAAACCGCACATCAATACTAAATCATCAAGGTGAAGGGAGCATCATGGTTTGGCCTGCATGTTTCTTCATTGCCTGGAACACTTGACATGATCAACGGTCACTGAATTGAAAATATTATCAAGAAATCTGACAGAAAAATATCAGGATAGTAGAAGCTAAACAAAAGTTAAATGATGTCACAGGACAATGAACCCAAAAACAGGAAGAAATCAAAAAAAGAAAGGATTCAACGTACGGCCAATAAGAGACACGAGATGCTGTGTTCTCTAAAGAGAACTGATCAGAAAAGGGCTCTCTGGGATGAAGGGACTGAAAAGGCTTGGAATGAAGGAATGGATTAAAATTCATTGCTGATCAGTAGCTACAAAAAGTTATGTTTAGGTCATTAATGTTAAAGAAGGGTCAACCAGTCTGTAAAGATAGGAGAGTCATGGAGGGGACTGTGAATGTTTAAACGATGTGTTCAGGACTGACAAGAAGCCGGACAATTGTTTGTGTTATTACAGTAGTTTAGGACAACTGAGGCCGTCTGTAATCGGAGATTAGCTGAAGATCGGACCACATTGTTGAGAGGAATTAATATGGATACCCAGGAAATTCCAGAGGGATCAATACCTTTGTCTTGCTCTTGGACATTTGTATAGCACTCTTTATCGAGGACATGCTGAGGAATTTTGCATAAAGTCACTATAATGGAAGAATAGCAAATTGCTAAACTTTACACAACAATAGATTAAATCTCATACTAAATTTAAACACACAATAAAATTAAGTATTTTCACTCCATTTTCTAAGTTTCTCATAAAAATCACAAGACCCAGCCTTTCAAGCTCATAAACCCCAACCCTAAATCTTACACATTTTTATTTTGCAATTACTTTTTCCAGACGTCTTTGAATGTGGTCGCTAGTGCTGGGCGGTATACCGGTTCATACCGAAAAACGTTTTTAATTTTTTTTATGATATGGATTTTTCTTATACCGCAACATCCGGTTTAAATTGCCTAAACGACGTTCATAACGTGGCGCAGCGGGAAACTGTTCAAGTGGGGACCTTTTTCACTGCTACACCGCTAAACACAGATTTGTTGCACTAGGGCTCTTTTTCACTGCTACACCACCAAATAGGTAGCGATGGCATAGGTATTGTGCGGTGAAAATGGACAGAGAACAGTCCGAAACTGAAGCCGATGATAAAGTTGAACATGATGAACAGAAGAACTTTTGCCGAAAAAAAGGAGTCATGTCCGTCGCCTGGAGATACTCGTTTTAAAAGGTCAGATGTGTAAATACTGTTTCTATTCTACTGGATAATACTGCAAGCCAAGTTGTACTTGTTTTATTTGTTTTCAATACAGTGTAATGTACCTGGGTACTGTGTAATAGTATGATGACATGTTGACTAAATTCTCGACATTTCCACTTTAATCTTGACACTTATGACGAGAATAAAGTCGACATGTTGACTTTATTCTCGTAATTTGTCATTAAAGTAGAACATCGTTAACTAAACTTTATCATAAAATGAATATTTAATTTACAAGATTTTCTCAAACCCCGTCATAAATTATATAGCACATTAAATGCTTTGTGTTAAGTGATTCTTAAACTGACTTCTTCTTGCACTAAGAGGAGGCGCCAGCAGCAATCGCCGCACAGAATACATTCACTTCATGATCTTCCTGCTCTCTGAACATTTAGAATGCGAAGATACTTAATATAATTTTCATGGTGAAATGCATTAAAGCATGCATTAATCATATGGGGGATACTCCGTGGGCTAAGTTTATAACTAGTTTTAATTTCACAAAGACGTTTATCGCGTGGTGATTGGTTATGTGGTGAAAGAAAAAGGAAGGATAGGAACTGGGGTTTTGGTACATCACTTAGAGACAGCATGCATGTAATAAAGATAGCCCGCTCAGAAGAACATGCATTAAATTCTGTGTTCGTGACCAGCAGATTACAAGCCCAACATTTACACAATATTTAAGTTAAACCTGTGCGATAGCTATTCATACATGCAATTTTTTGGAGCCTCGTCACACCTGCCATAAAGTTCTCTACACAGAACATACACCTGGGGACCCCTTACTGCGAGGGAGCAGCACTACCGCCTCACTACCGTGCATGTGTAATACCTGCTTTAATGCATTTCATCATGAAAATGATATCAAGTATTTATAATGTAGCGGGGCCACATAGTTAGTGTTAAATGTCAGTTCTGAGTGCGTCTCGTTTCATTTTCCCGTTTACTGTTTATGTGTATCAGTTAATGCCGTCCCCGTAAAGAGGGACGGATGATGGAAGGAGACCACAGCCACAAACCTGGAAAACACCTGTTTAGAATTAATCAATCATAGCCGTCACAGGACTATTTAAGCCAGCAGGAGGAGAAGGATAGAGAGAGGAGAGAAGGAGATTTTTTTCACATTCACGATCACGAGCCACCTGTACCTGTTATTTTCCACATCGCGCATTTCCATCCAGTTTATTTTTCCATCTGCCGGACTTGCTTCAAAGACCTCAAATTAAATTAAGTTCATAGACCTACAAAAGGTTGCCATCGATTTGAGGCAAGATTGGTTTTGTCCTGTACAACTATATGTTGCATTCTCAAGAGTGTGCTTGCACGGCTTCGGATATAGATATATATATGTGTGTGTGTATATATATAGATATATATATATACACACACACATATATATATATATATATATATATATATATATATATATATATATATATATATATATATATATATATATATATATATATATATTTATATATATATATATATATATATATATATATATATATATATATATATATATATATATATATACATATATATACATATATATACATATATATACATATATATATATATATATATATACACATATATACATATACACATCCACACATCCATATTACTAACCGAGAATGCTAAACCGGATGATGGACGCAGGCACATCCGGCAATGGGCCATAGCTGCAAAAAGACGTACTGCGCAGGCGCAAAAAGAGTCTGTGAGGGTCGGCTGAGGAGCCGAGAAAGGCGGATAGAAGAGGGCGGGAGAGGCGGATGAGGGGCCGCGAGAGATGGACAAGACCACAGAAAAAAGGAGTGAGCACAGGAAAAATTGAGAAATGAGGCGCAAAGAGCACCAAAAAAAAGGAAACGGCACATAAAAAAGTATTCAAACGTAAGCAAAGCACGAAACACATTGCACACGAAACTAGACCCAAAAAAAAAAAAAAAAAAAAAAAAAAAAGGCTCGCGCACAACAGCAAGGCACCCCCCCCCTACAGGCACCGGACGGGACACACACCAAGAGGGGGATTCAACAACCCATGGAACACAACAAAAAGAACAAAAAACCACCCCACAGACCCTACAAGCAAGGGACGGGACACACACAAAGAGGGGGATTCAACAAGACACAGGAACACAAAAAGAAAGAAGACGCTCGCGCGACAACAATCCTCAAACACCCCCCCCCCCCCCCCCACACACACACACACACACACAAACACACATCCATAAGAAGTGACACCCAAAGCCACATATTCTAAAGTGAACATCAACACCTTCACACTAGACAGCATAGGTGTCAGCATTGGTGGATCTCCTTACAATAAAGCACTATTAACCGTTCAACTGCAGAAAAAGAAACATATTAACAGTGACTGCGATCCTTCTTATTACTTATCCATATTTCGCATGCTGAGAAAGAAACAAGCCATGAATACACGGTCACGGGTACAAAACGAAAAGGAAAGGATAACAGGAACAAACACACGAAAACGAAAGAACCAACAAAATAGACGGCTATGCAGCATAGGTGGATCTCATTACAATAAGGCACTATTAACCGTTCAACCGCAGAAAAGGCTCCATATTAACAGTGAGTGCAATTCTCCTTATTACTTATCCATATTTCTAAAAGAAAAAATGTCTCGACTCCAAAAACGCAAAGCTCAAGTAAAGCTTCTAACTAACGATGTACCTAAAAGTAAAAACTTTATGAACTGCATTAGATCCTACAATGGTTCATTTGCTTTTGCATATACCGGAGTAAATATCAGGCCACCAAAAGGCAATGGCCCCTACTACTTTCGCATATGTGCACAAATACTGCATCGCATTGGAACAGTGCACCCTGAAACAAATCAACAACGCAAATATGCACAAATCTACATCCTGGATCCACATGACGCAAACTATCAATCAAAGTGCTGCATCGCAACAGGCACGGATTCAAAACGAAACACCTCCCGTCTCAGACATACGTTAATGGCAGCGAAGGCTACAACGGGCTTCTCACACAGCACAGGCAAATCGATTACAGCTCCAAAACAACACGTCCCAAATACTACACATGCAAGAACGCGCCTCTCAAACGGCACAAGAAAAACATACACCAGGAAAATTCATTCGGATTAATGAATGTCATTTGCAATCATTGTCATTCAGTTCACTTCCCTGAAGAAACAACTGGCAATACAAGTAATACATTTACACGTTGTTGTCAAAAGGGTCAAATTAGACTGCCTTCTTTACATTCATATACTGAATATCTACAGAGGCTTATAACTGATGATGTACCTAAAAGTGAAATCTTTATCAACTACATTAGATCCTACAAATCGGTATCCACTATGAACATTAACGGTGGCACTGCACGTGACATCCGTCTTGAAAAAATGTTGTTTATTGATGAATGTTCAATCGCATGAAGTCACTTACTCAACACCATTCATAAACTTCTACAAACGTTTATGAATAATAATATTCGATTTGAAGGAAAGGTACTTTTATGAGGAGATTTTAGACAGTGATTAGCTATTCTTCCAGATGCCATGCACTCAGCTATTGTTCAGTGCACCTTAAAATACGCAGACAATTGGCATTGCTTTCAAAAGATACAGTTAGTAAAAAAGATACGATGTCCAGAACCACATCATAACAATTGCTTATTACAACTGAGAGATGGTACACTCACCAATACAGCTGGACTTCAAGCACATATTGTTACAATTCCTCAAGCCTTTATCTGCGACAACTTAGTTACAGAGACATTTGGAACAGCAATCTCATTAGACCAATGCCCCTTTTAACACAACGCACTATATTATGTCCAAAAAATATTAATATGGAAAACATTAATACCCAAGTCATTCCATTACTTCTGGAGAGACACAACTCTTTCTAAGCTCTGACAAACTTGACTCTGATCACAACAATAACCATCTTAAATGACCTTACAAGTTCTGAGCTGAATTACCTTTTACACTTAAACGGCGTGTACAAAGAAATTTTCAAAAAAACCTTTACACTGTGCCACACACTTTATTGTTTGCTTTCTATTTGCATCATCTACACCGTCACACTATTCTATATCTCATTCATACATCACGCTCTTTGTCATTCCCAACACCAGGGGTTGGCGAGCGAAGCGAGCAGGGGGGCGGAGCCCCCTAGTTATATATATATTACACATATCAACATATATATACATATACATATACACACATACATACACAGACACACATATATATATATATATATATATATATATATATATATATATATATATATATATATATATATATACATATACATATAGCAAAATACCCACGTTTCGCAGCAGAGAAGTAGTGTGTTAAAGAGGTTATGAAAAAGTAAAGGAAACATTTTAAAAATAACGTAACATGATTGTCAATGTAATTGTGTTGTCATTGTTATGAGTGTTGCTGTCATATATATATATATATATATATACACACACACACAGTGATCCCTCGCTATATCGCGCTTCGCCTTTCGCGGCTTCACTCTATCGCGGATTTTATATGTAAGCATATTTAAATATATTTCGCGGATTCTTTGCTGGTTCGCGGATTTCTGAGGACAATGAGTCTTTTAATTTCTGGTACATGCTTCCTCAGTTGGTTTGCCCAGTTGATTTCATACAAGGGACGCTATTGGCAGATGGCTGAGAAGCTACCCAACTTACTTTTCTCTCTCTCTCGCGCTGACTCTCTGATCCTGACGTAGGGGGTGTGAGCAGGGGGGCTGTTCGCACACCTAGACGATACGGACGCTCGTCTAAAAATGCTGAAAGATTATCTTCACGTTGCTACCTTCTGTGTGCAGCTGCTTCCTGAAGCGACATGCTGCACGGTGCTTCGCATACTTAAAAGCTCAAAGGGCACGTATTGATTTTTCAGTTTGTTTATCTCTCTCTCTCTCCCTGCTCCTGACGGAGGGGGGTGTGAGCTGCCGCCTTCAACATCTTTGTACCGGCGGTGCTTCGCATACTTAAAAGCCAAACAGCCCTATTGATTTTTGACTGCTTGCTTTGTTCTCTCTCTCTCTCCTGACGTGCACTCCTTTGAAAAGGAAGATATGTTTGCATTCTTTTAATTGTGAGACAGAACTGTCATCTCTGTCTTGTCATGAAGCACAGTTTAAACTTTTGAAAAAGAGACAAATGTTTGTTTGCAGTGTTTGAATCAAGTTCCTGTCTCTCTACAACCTCCTGTGTTTCTGCGCAAATCTGTGACCCAAGCATGACAATATAAAAATAACCATATAAACATATGGTTTCTACTTCGCGGGTTTTCTTATTTCGCGGGTGGCTCTGGAACGCAACCCCCGCGATGGAGGAGGGATTACTGTACACTTTGCTACACATATTGCCATATTGCAGTACTGGATGTGGCCAACAATTCTCACAAATCGGAATATTCTGGGCCACAAAGAATTCAGACTCGGTGCCACCTCCAGAAGTGGGCTTCGTTGGAGAAGATCTACACCGAGGACTATCAACCCTTTGTCATGGCATACCACCCCAAAAATATAAATGTTCTGAAATACCTGCATGTTATTTTTGTGTTAAATTATTACTGAACTGTTATGTTAAACTAAAGGTGGGATTTCTTTTTTCACGCAGAAAATGTTCTTTCAGAGAGCTTTTATAAGGTACTAACAGGATTACCCGTCGTTGCCTGGGAATCTATAACCGGTGAATTTCTCAAATGAAATAAACAGAACATACAAATAGAACAAACAGTTTTCTGATTCACATTTTATTGTAAGTTCCTCCACTTTGGATTGTGTCTGCTGTGGCGTTTGAGATGCCCTTGTAATAGACTTTTCACTGGCATCTGAAGTGGACCGTGAAATTGTATGTCTTTTTTTTCGGTGACATGGGTATATTCGCATAATGCAGGAGAATTATAATGTGTTACATGGTATTACATACAGAATACGCAACACAGTGAAATGAATTTACCTTATTTACACTACGTCAGAAAGCGAACAAATCATAGACATATATAGATAGACGCCGCATTCACTGTGTTGCCCAGTCGACACGATACGTCAGAGCCTCCGCCATTTTGTGAGTGGCAAAAGTGTCATTTAAAGCACTACAGGTAGACGTACATACATATACACACATACATGCACTTACAATAAAATAGAAATCAATATAAACAACATTAACATCATTATCATATGAGAATATGAAGTAATATATAAGAAGCACATTTCATATAAATATAAATTATTAAACAGTACAATCTTCTTTTATAATTTGCTACCGTGGCTATTCGTTTGTCTGTCCAGGATTTTAAATCACCTGTAGCTCGCAAACCGTTTCACCTATTGACTTGAAATCTGGTACACATATAGTACGTCACGTCTGCTATCCGCTTTATGGGTGATGATTGTATTACTGTTTTTATCTTTATTATATTTTATTGTAGAATCAACTCCTATCTGCGCACACCAGGGCGGCCGTGGGCGGATGCGTATGGTGTATTCACTCCATGTTATCGTGGTATTTTGATAAAAGAATTTGAACAACATATAAGAAGCGTATAAATTATTAAACAGTAAAACATTAACATTTAAGAAGTAAAGTTACATTTAGTACTACTGCAGTGCCTTTGGGTATACCTCATTTTTTGTTTGCCCATTACATGCTTAAATGTATACATTTTTTGGTGTACCTACCGGAAAACACGTGACATATAACCGACCGTGGGAGAAGCAAGGATTTAAAACACGTGTTGAGTTCATCTGCTGGTCTCCCTCATGGAATAACTGGTAATGTTTGACTAAAATCTACAGCGAGTAAAACGACATTACCTCCTTTTTTTTTTTTTTTTTTAACGATCTCTGAGATCTTGCTTTTTTCGGTTCAAGGCTTCATAAGCTCTTTTATGTTCCATGGTGTACTTATCCTAAACCATCATCTTTGAATGTTGCAAGACTTTCGCCTTGTATGTAGATATCATATCCGTATCCGGCGCCGCCGTGAGTGGCAGCCTTTTCAGCAGCTCCGTGTATGACTGTATATGTATGTGTACTTTTCTACTTTTATTTTTCTATTTTTATTTATTGATCACTCCTACCACTTTATTTTATGTGGATTCCTTCCCTGGACACACTTACTTTTACAACGTGGGCATGGATTTTAACACGCCGAGACTCGCCTATTCAAGTACTCAACTTCGGGCGCTGAGAACAAATGCCAGTGCCGGTGTGGTTCCATATTTACCCGACGAGGTAAGAAGGCGGTATCGTGGCAGCAGAGCCGGCACTAAGCTAAAAAAGAAGCGGCTTGCGAGAAAGTGCCGTTTCAAGCCTTCGGTGCCTTCTGTGATTCTGGGGAATGTAAACTCATTTATTTTTAATATTTTTTTGTGAATTTCCCATTGGGATTAATAAAGTATCTATCTATCTATCTATCTATCTAGATCGGGGTAATTACATTCATTGCATTCCTAGTCTGAATCACAATCTGATTGTATGGGTGGTTACCTGGCAGGTAACGCTTATGGTTGGTCATCAAGTCGTCTAACATCCGCTATGTGCCCTCTTTTAATTGCGAGAAGCAGATATATATAGCCAAATTCTCGCGCTTCGTGGCAGCGAAGTACTGCTTTTAATTTTTTATAAAGAAGAAAAGAAAACCTTTTTAAACGGATCGAAAATATACCAGTAACAATTTGTTAAGGATCTGTTTTTTTGTGAACCTTCCTTTTCACAGCTGTCGCGCTACGGCGTGTGTTTCGTTTATTTGACAGTATGTAGATCGTGGTAATTACATTCATGGCATTCGTTTTCTGAATCACAATGTGACTGTATGGGTGGTTACCTGCCAGGTCACGCTTGTGGTTTGTCAGCAAGCCGCCTTACGTCCACCACGTGCCCTCTTTCTGTTCCCAGAATCAGATCATAGAATGGTTTTAATAGTTTACTTTCAAATAATGCAAAGTGTATGCAACACGTGTTTGTCCTTAATTCTGGGCTCATCAGGCATACACACTCACTGCATCCCCTCTCGGGAATCGAATCTCTATCGTCAGCGCCAGAGTTGAAGCCCCTAACGTTGCGGTCAGCAAGTCGGCTAACATCTGCCATGTGCCGTCTTTCAGTTGCGAGAAGGAGATCATAGAATGCATAATATGAAGGTAAACAATTTCAACCAATGAGTACGCGTCACGTGTTTCGCCCTAATTCTGTGCTCTTCATGCCTACACACTCATTGCATCCCCTCTCAGGAATCGAATCTCGAACGTCAGCGCCACAGGTGAAGCCCCTAACGTTGCGCTACGGCATGTGGTTCGTTTATACCTCGTGTCTTCTCATTAAACTTTTATCTCACGAATATGTTATTGCAATCCGCAGCGGGAGCGTTTATATAAACTTAATTTAAACTTACATTTTACACCGTGCTTTGTTTCCCTTATGAAGATGCTTGTATGCTTCAGTCGCTGGCTTCTTATTGTTTCGCTCCCTTCTCAATTGTTTAATGAATTTTTTGTTCTTTGCTGTTTGCGGCAAATCACCCCGTAAATGCACACGTTTAATTGCACATCTGTTAATATGTATGCTTACAAAGTATTTTTGACTGTTTGTTTTTCTCTGGCTCTGGCTCTCTCTCTCTCTATCTCTCTGCTCCTGACGGAGGGGGTGTGAGCTGCCGCCTTCAACAGCTTTTTACCGGCGGTGCTTCGCATACTTAAAAGCCAAACAGCCCTATTGATTTGTTTGCTTTCCTCTGTCTTTCTGACAGACTCTGCTCCTGACGGGCACTCCTTTGAAGAGGAAGATATGTTTGCATTCTTTTAATTGTGAGACAGAACTGTCATCTCTGTTTTGTCATGGAGCACAGTTTAAACTTTTGAAAAAGAGACAAATGTTTGTTTGCAGTGTTTGAATGACGTTCCTGTCTCTCTACAACCTCCTGTGTTTCTGCGCAAATCTGTGACCCAAGCATGACAATATAAAAATAACCATATAAACATATGGTTTCTACTTCGCGGATTTTCTTATTTCGCGGGTGGCTCTGGAACGCAACCCCCGCGATGGAGGAGGGATTACTGTACACACATATTTATATATGTATATCAAGCAGCAGCTTGAGCAGAGATGCCCAGACTTCCCTCTCCCCGGCCACTTCTTCTAGCTCTTCCGGGAGAATCTCAAGGCGTTCCTAGGCCAATCGAGAGACATACTCCCTCCAGCGTGTCCTGGGTCTTCCCCGGGGCCTCCTCCCGGTTAGACGTGCCCGGAACACCTCACCAGGGAGGCGTCCAGGAGGCATCCTGATCAGATGCCCGAGCCACCTCATCTGACTCCTCTCGATGCGGAGGAGCAGCGGCTCTACTCTGAGCCCCTCCCGGATGACTGAGCTTCTCACCCTATCTTTAAGGGAAAGCCCAGACACCCTGCGGAGGAAACTCATTTCAGCCGCTTGTATTCGCGATCTCGTTCTTTCGGTCACTACCCATAGTTCATAACCATAGGTGAGGGTAGGAACATATATCGACTGGTAAATTGAGAGCTTCGCCTTGCGGCTCAGCTCCTTTTTCACCACGACAGACCGATGCAGCACCCGCATTACTGCGGATGCCGCACCGATCCGCCTGTCGATCTCACGCTCCATTCTTCCCTCACTCGTGAACAAGATCCCGAGATACTTGAACTCCTCCACTTGGGGCAGGATCTCGCTACCAACCCTGAGAGGGCACTCCACCCTTTTCCGGCTGAGGACCATGGTCTCGGATTTGGAGGTGCTGATTCTCGTCCCAGCCGCTTCACACTCGGCTGCAAACCGATCCAGAGAGAGATGAAGATCACGGCCTGATGAAGCAAACAGGACAACATCATCTGCAAAAAGCAGTGATCCAATCCTGAGCCCACCAAACCGGACCCCCTCAACGCCCTGGCTGCGCCTAGAAATTCTGTCCATAAAAGTTATGAACAGAATCGGTGACAAAGGGCAGCCCTGGCGGAGTCCAACTCTCACTGGAAACGGGTTCGACTTACTGCCGGCAATGCGGACCAAGCTCTGGCACCGATCGTACAGGGACCGAACAGCCCTTATCAGGGGGGGCCGGTACCCCATACTCTCGGAGTACCCCCCACAGTATTCCCCGAGGGACACAGTCGAATGCCTTTTCCAAGTCCACAAAACACATGTAGACTGGTTGGGCAAACTCCAATGCACCCTCCAGGACCCTGCTAAGGGTATAGACCTGGTCCACTGTTCCGCGACCAGGACGAAAACCACACTGTTCCTCCTGAATCCGAGGCTCGACTATCCGACGGACCCTCCTCTCCAGTTCGAAGTACTCCCCCCACCGACCCACAACGTCCCGAGTCGAGGTCAGCAGCGCACCATCCCCACCATATACAGTGTTGACACTGCACTGCTTCCCCTTCCTGAGACGCCGGATGGTGGACCAGAATCTCCTCGAAGCCGTCCGAAAGTCGTTCTCCATGGCCTCCCCAAACTCCTCCCACGCCCGAGTTTTTGCCTCAGCAACCACCAAAGCCGCATTCCGCTTGGCCTGCCGGTACCTATCAGCTGCCTCCAGGGTCCCACAGGACAAAAGGGTCCTGTAGGACTCCTTCTTCAGCTTGACGGCATCCTTCACCACCGGTGTCCACCAACGGGTTCGGGGATTGCCGCCACGACAGGCACCGACCACCTTACGGCCACAGCTCCGGTCATCTGTCTCAACAATAGAGGCACGGAACATGGCCCATTGGGACTCAATGTCCCCCACCTCCCAGAATATACATATATTTGCCAAAAGAAAGCAGAGTGTTATTTGGAGTTATTTTACTACACTGAGAAATGATGATTCAAAATGGGATACGTGTCAGAAGGCCGTACGTTATTAAGGCAACACCACAAACCCAGTAAAACACATTGAAGTCAGACACATTGCTTAACTCGAGAAGATCAGAAGAGAGCACAGACACTCAGGCTAAAGAGACTGGCACAGGTGCCAAAGGGCCGTAGTCGACTCTTAAAGAAACCTCCCAGAAAGGCAGGCAGTACCCAGGAACGTCAGTACTGTAAACTGATGTGAGGGTCTTGTAACTGTTTGAATAGACAGAAAACAATGTCTGCTTTTAGTGAGGAGTAAATTACATTTATAGCTTGATGAATTGACATATTTAGAACACATTTTCAAACTTTCCAAATTTATCATGTCCATTTTCTTTAAAAAAAAAAAAATGTATTACTCAAAATTATCTTTATTTCACTCGTGCTGTGCTAAAAGCGTCAGTCCCGAGTGTTCCATGGACAATGGTACAGACGCATCTTCTCCTCTCACCTGTAGGTGTGCACAGTAATAATGGCTTCTCTAGTTTTTCACAGCCCTATGAGCAGTGATGTTGGGAAGCCTCTAATCAGCAGTGATGACGAAGTGAATCTGTCTTCAGGCAGTACAAATGAAATGGATAGGGAAACTGACAGCAATTCTGATGACTCTGAAAGTGACGCTCGCTTGGTATTTGCATTATTATACATTTTACACTTCACACTGTGTACTTCTAGAGTTTTGCAAGTTTTACAGAAAAAAATAATGTAATTTTTTGAGCCAAAAAATGTATGCTTTTTATAGAAAACATCAAACACAAAAGCTTGTTGTTCTTTCACAGATTATTTGCAGGAACTGAACACGTTTAATAATTTCTGTTAATAAAAAAAGTAAACAAGTCTGATCTTTGGCACTATATGTAATAGTCTACTAATGCAAAGTGTTTAAAATGTGACTTTTTGACGTCCACACTCACTGTAAGTTTTTATAGAAGAGTAACCATTCTTACAAGATGACACTCTGGCTGTATCAGTATCGGTATCAACATCGCCAATGCTGGCCTAAGTATCACCTGGTATCGAATCAAAAGGAAAACCAACAGCATCAGCCATCACTAGTTTTCAGGTGTAAATACTGAAGAGCAGGTTTTCAACTTGAACAATGAATTTTGGATACAAATAATCAAGAGTTGTGAAAACATATTTACAGACAAAGAGATAATGAACAGTGTGGGACAGGCCAGTGTACGGGGTGACAATCAACCCGTCTTTGTTTTGGATGGCTTTGTCAACAGCAGTGTAGGACAGACTTACATTACCATTTTTAACACGGCTAGAACACAAGTCCTGTTTTAAAATGCTGCTGCCAGACACTCGTATTGCCAGCTAAAAACACTCAGTTTCCATGGCCGGGCCCCTCACCTGAATGCAGCCTTCATGCCTTACCTGATAAGACAATCAATACCAGACCATATTAACATCCAGGGACATCTCTCAGAGGCACAAGATTGACACTCAAGTTCAAACAAAGGACTATAAATCAAGGAGGAGTAACAATGATGGACAGAACTTTGAACCAATGGTCAGTCAAGAGGATAGACTTATGCAAACTCAAGAAACAAATCTCAAGCTCTCTATTCCATCCTTTAAAAACCCTTATAAGACACAGATCATCTAATCAAGCTTGCAGCTCTCAGCCTGACCATAACTTTGGCTGTCCATAGCTTACAGGGATTGGCTGTAACAGAGGTTGTAGCATTCGCTTTACTCCGAGGGGCAACGGTAGTCATTTGGAAAGGTGGAAGACTTGTCTGCACTGGAGTTGGATGAGGGTGAGATGAGCCTAAACCTTACTGAAGAATAGCTAGAGCTCAAGCTGAGATGGTATCTTAAAGGCCACACGTTCATCTTGCATGATATGGCAAATAACTAATCACAATTGTTATAGAAGACATGACATCGGTAGCAACAAGCTCAATTAACATTTCCTACAGCAGACACCATCAAAAGGAGCTTTGCACAAATTATAAAACATGAATAAGAAATTAACTGCTCAGTACCAGAGTTAACACAGCAGATAAAGTAAATACAACTGTAGGTGCGAAACAATGTGTGGCTACGGCAGGAACTTACGCATGTCCAGACCTTGGTATTTCACATTAATCCACGGTTATTATATAAAAACAAACAACGTTTATTTTCCATGTTATATATTTCCTCAGTCAAAATGAAACTCAAGACAGACACGGTAAGAAAACTGAGTGTTTCCACGGCCTTATCAATCCACACAAAAACTTACAATAACTTCCTAATTCCCGCTACCCAGCACCCCTTCTTAAACTATCAATACCCCATTAGAACTGAATAATTATCTGGCCCTATTCTTAATATATAAACTAACATATTTTCAAATTAACTGAACATAAAAACGTTAATACAGAACTTGGCTCATACATCGAGTATGACAGAGGCATTAGGCGTCAGCAGAGGGTTTACAAAATAAACTGTCTGAACAAAGGGGGCTTGATGACGGGGGACAGCAGCTAAATGGTAAAAGTCTTAATGAACGTTTACAGGCTTCACATTAAAATCTCTGAAACAAAATTGTATTGCCATTTTCAACAACTGGAAGCAACAAGTATCACATTTATCAACTTCATCTTGTGGAAGTAAATGTTCCACACAAACATACCGCATCATAAATAGTTTACTAATTACCACAGTAATAAACTCCTATTAAACAGCAGCACCTCCTAGTTCAGTGACGTTGGCATGGTGGAGGTCTCATGTGCCTCAGTCTTCATTAGAGCTCCATTGTCTAAGGATGTGAGATCCTGACAAACCAGTTTTGCTATGGGTAATCATCAGTGGAGGGGCCAGACAAAGAACATCTCATTATTGTCCCTTAAATTTAATGAAAGTGGGTCTTGCCCAGAAGAGGGATGCTAGTCCTGACAGTGATGTTCACATAAGAGTGGCATAAACAGGTGACCCACACAGCCTGGTTGGGCTCTGCATGATACAGTTACATGTAGCAGTCATCAAATTGGACTTAGCTTCCATCTCACCACCATAGTCCAGTACAAAACAAATTGGGAATTGGGGCAACAACCAGAGTACCTGTACAGGTCAGGAAACAGCTATAGACCATCATAGGGTACACTCATATTCAAGTACACGACCACACCAAGACAAGTTAGACTTGCCAGGCCTCTAAACCTGAGCATATTTAGAGATGTGGAGAAAATAAGAATAAAAGAGCAGACGTGGAAACTGCAGAGAGACTTAAAAACAGGCTGAGAGTCAAATTCAGTCAGCTAGAACTGTGAGGCAGTAACACACACCACAAATTTCTATTAACTTCTCTAATACTCACTAACAGGCATTAGTGGTTTGGCTTAGCAATGAAACATGGGGAGTGTCTCAGATTTATTTTTTCTTTTAACTGTTATGAAATATATTATATAAAAAAAATCTTGGGTCGAGACGTGATTATCTCAGAGAGACACTTGGACGTCACACGAGACTAGACATTACAACCTTAGGAAGCAAGACCTGTGAGACTGTGACTTTTGCATGTCACGCCCTACTTACAAATAATTTAAAACAAGTTCACATCTAACCTCGCAGTTGTTGGAATGCTCTTGGCAGACGCACTTCATGTGCTCCCAGCTGTTAAAAATGTTATATTTTCTAGATGGCACATGAACGACTAAGGGAAGAAGAAAGAGCAACGTGTCAAAAAGAGACACAAAAGTATTGAAAAGAAGGCAAAAAAGGATGCACAAGAGAACAATAATAATCTATGTGCCAATTCAGAGAATAAGGCAAGTAATATATCAGCCCAGACGTCCCGCAATGAGAGACTTTGACGCCCCACAAGACAAAGCAGTGAGACCAGAGCACAGCTGCTGTGCAGGGTTTTAAATGATCAACACGCAGCGCAACAAGCAGAACACGCAGCTCAGCAGCAGAAGGACAGCAGCTGATCTGTCCGTATCTCCTTAGCTTGCGTTCAAACCCATCCCCTCCACCACCCATCCCATCCCTCCCCCGTTCATACCTGGGCAGAGACGCTTAGTGGCAGACATTAAGCATGCCCCACATAGGGGGTTAAGCGAGAGAAGTGAGGACAGCTGCTGTACAGGCTTTCAAATGATCGATGCACAGCTTGAGAAGCAGAACACGCAGCACAGCAGCAGCAAAGGACAGCAGCTGATCCGTCCGTATCTCGAAAGTGTGTTTTCAGCCACCCCCTTCACAAAGCGAGTAAATAAATAAACTTTTACATAATTGTCCACTCAAGCAATGCACGGATTTTAAAAAGCAACATCTAGTGCTGCCATGAATGGCCACGTGTAACAGCTGCACCCATGTTTGCTTGCTTTTGCTGTTATTTCTTATTTTTTTTCTGGAGAACTTGGATAACCAAAGCGGTGAGGAAGGTTTGACTCGCCGATCTGCGACAGAAACTGCCAGACCTGCGCCCTTTGCCTCCCAGAGTGCCTGATCTAATTGCTGGGCTGCCAGCAGAGCTACAGAGTGGACGCTGAGGAAAAGAGAGCAGGTGTCCAACTCCATAACAAGAGAAGAAGGCACAGACAGTAGTTGCCTTCTGTCATCATGGGCAATGTAAGGTCACTGGTGAATAAAATGGATGAGCTCTCAACGCTGGTCAGGAGCCAAAGGAAATACAAACTCAGCAGTCTCATGTGCTTAAGTGAGATGAGAGCTGAAACACCGGACTCTGTGGGTGCACTGGATGGATTTAAAATCATATGGGTGGACAGAAGCAGAAGTGAAAGCAGTAGGAAGAAAGAAGGTGGACTTGCCATTGTTGTGAATGAAAAATGGTGCAACACCAGACAAACTACTATTAAAGCACCGGACCAGAATGTAGTGCTTTTATTTATTTTTTTATGGGGGGCGCCTTACAATCTTATTACATGCAGAGACAGTTTTCACATGCCATTGTGCTGATAGTTTATATCTCCCCTCGACAGATGCGCCAATCACAACAGACACAGTATATTCTGTAATAAGTAAATTCTCTACTGACCATCCCTGTACTTTCGTCACAATTTCTGGGGTGTTTGACCCTGTTTCACTTTCCTCCACCCTCACTGATTTTTTTTTCATCATTTTGCAGAGTGTACAGCAAAGGAAAACAAGACCCTGGACTTGCTGTGTGCCAATGTTAAAGAGGCATATAACTCTGATGCTTTGCAACCTTTAGGCCTATCAGACCATAATTTGTTACAGCTCATAACCACATATACATAAACTCATTGTCCAGCAGCTGCTAATCACCACCAGGACCTTTGAGAAAATGACACCTTTTGAGAACACTGAGTGGGATATGCTTTGTGACTCACACAGCCAGGGCACCAAGGGTCTCAGCCACTGTATCACAGATCACATCAAGCTTTCTGTGGATAGCACAGTCCTCACAAAGGCAGTGTGCTGTTTCCCCAACAGAAACAATGGATTAGAAAAAACTTGAAATGCTGCTGAATATGAAGAAGAAAATCTGCAGGTCTGGATATAAGGATGAAATCAAGGTGGTGCAGTCAAAACTGAAGAGACAGCTTTGTAAGGGAAAGCCCATTACAGAGACAAACTTGACCACAAGTTACAACAAAACACATGAAGGAAGTGTGGAATGGGGTGACGATCATCACTGGCAGCTGTAAAACATGCAGATCAAGGGGAATAAGAGCAGAGCTAATGAACTGAAGCAGATCTTCAACAGGTTTGACTCATTCTTGCAAGTCCAGTCCTCACTTAACACTGCAGGCCTCTGTGTGCTCTGCAACTCAACATCAGCAACACAAAAGAGTTGCTGGCGAACTTCAGGCGCACCGAAGGGCCTCTGAGACCAGTCGCCATTAGGAAGGAGAACACAGAAGTCGTGCAGAGCTACTGTAGAAGTACCTGGGGGTCAACATCAACAACAAATTGTGCTGGTCTGATAACACAGTGGCGCAGTTCAAGAAGGGCCACAGCACACCGAACATCCTAAAGAGACTCCGGCCTTTTGATATATAAAGCAAGTTGCTTCTGGGTGCTTTAAAGTAAAAATGGGACTTGACCATGTGAAGTGAATCGGAGACACACACCAATGAACACCAGCAGCATGTGGGAGGCCACAGGGGGATTCACTCGAGCAAAGTCAGCTGCTGAGCTGAAGAAAATGAAAGCGCCATGCGCTTTTCACTCAAGTCGCGTGCAGTAAGTCTGAATGGCGCTTATTAAAACTCACACGTCTGTAAAGTGCGGCCACAAAACCCGAAGCACTTACCTTCTTTTTGTCTGCGATGGAGAACTTTCTAACCTCGTTGAAACTCCTGCCTCACTCCACCACAGTCTTCCTCTCATGCAGTTGTCGTTCAATGCGGGGAGGCAGCCTGGTTTCAGTAACCGTCGCCCTGGATGACGTCAGCCGTATGCAACCATAGCTACATGTGACAGTTTACGTAAAAATATCTTGTACATACGGGATACTTTTACGTACGTACAAGATGTTTTCATGTTCGTACGTGATAGTTTCACATACGTACGAGATAATGTTAGATTAAAATATTACAAAAGTGCGCTTCAGGGCAAACCTAAATACGCCTTTCTTATGGGGAGATTAGGTCTCAGTTTAAAAGGAATGTATTCTCTGTGTCATGCTGTTCCATTTGAGAGGAGACCTGAATAAAACTGACAGGCGTGTCTGCTTTTCATTTCTAATTTCTACAATATCACTAAGAAAGTCAGATAACCTCCTCTCTTCTGATGCATTCAGGGACACACTTAGAACTCCATTTTGCTCCAATATAAAGGCCATCAGTTGACCAAAAGTAGCAATTGCTCCAGAGTTATCAATCACCATGCCATCCTCAAACTCCTCTGGGCTTTCTTCACTGGCCTTGAATGCAAAGAACCAGGGTGCGTCGTCCGATCTGAACAATTCATCTGTCACACCAAAAACCACAAAAGGTACGTTGATGTTCTGATGAGACCATTTTTGAGATTAATTTGTAAAAACAGTAACTGCAGGATAGTGTCATGGAGTACTCTTACAACACAGCCATTATTCAATTGAGCATCTTGTGGACTCCTAAATACAAACTGTATACAAAAAGAGCTCATTTAAATCACTAAAGCAATAAAGAAGAATGAACAAAGTGAAGAATTAATGCACTAACACACAGGAGCACCAGTAATCTAAGAAAAAAATTATAAGATGTGGAAACCCGAGATCAGAGCCATTACTTGTATTACTGTCTGCTCTGTATGAGGAGTGGTAGGCGAAACCAGGACTGGTCAGCTTTATCACACACTGGTCTCACTTCTACAGCCCTTTATAATATTCATGGATGTGCACTATGCTAACTGAAATTAAATGTGTTGTGTTCATGTATGCAAATGAAGTCTTAATTACTCATTCTGTGGATTTTTATTAATAAATTGCAGGTGTCTGTCACCTGTTTGATTAACTTCATTCACATCATGAGATGTTCCTGCTAAAATTACATGAAAGGCTTCATTCTTCAACTTGACAGTTTCCCTTACTACTACTATCATCTAAAGACTACTAGGACTGTCATCATGACAAACACCAACAAGCTCCTGTCCAGAGCTCCTTACAGTGGCCTTTACTCCGGAGTCCTTGAATGTGATCAATTCAGTTTCTACCACTTTGATAATAGTGTATACCGTAAATAGTATAACGGCAAAGATACTAACTGAGAAGAAAATAATCAGGGGATACGAAAACTGAGCCCAAGGGAGAACTGAAAGTCAAACTGATCTTTTGTCTAATCCAGGAGTTGCAAAATAAATAAATAAATAAATAAAATAAAAAGCACATATTTCTTAAACAAAGAAATCAGAATGAAAACAACCTGTTTAAAAAAGCACAAACACAGGACTACTTCTGCAATTTCAAATACTCCAGAAATGCCCAAGTCAACCTTAACACAATCACCAATATGATGTCATAATAATCACATGATTATTATGGAGTAAATCTTTACTAAACACAACTTGATACTCATGACAATCAATAAACAACATTAACATTCTAACACACCAAGACTTCTCAAGTGTGTATGTAAAAAAGTCCAATGAAAATCTAAACTCCAACTTTCAATGTATTTCTCTTTCCATCAGCTGAAATACAGCACTAGCTGAGCAACCTGAACATTTACCATTAAATAATAGACAAGTCAAAGCTGGAGAAATTAAAAAAGTATTGTTTTTAATTTTTTTTCTCAGGTGTCTGCAGCTCTATTAGAACAATCTGGATGAGAACAGGCCATTCAGCCCGGCACAGCTCACCAGTCCTATCCATTTAATTCTTCTAAAATAACATCAAGTCGAGTTTTGAAAGCCCCTAAACTCCTACTGTCTACCACACTACTTGGCAGCTTATTCAATTTTCTGCTCTCTGTGTAAAGAAGATCTTAATGTTTGTGCAAAATTTACCCAAAACGGGTTGCCAACTGTGTCTTCGTGTTCTTGTACACATTACAAAACAAACAGGCCAAACACAAGACTGTTAGCTGAAGATGCACAGAGATGGACACTGAGTTGGATTCAACAGTGTGTTAAACAGTGTGTTGCATAAAATCAATAAATCTGTAAAGCAATTTAAATTCTGAGAAAAAGTTTGTGTAACCTTTGAAATCTCCTGAATTTCTGCCCAAAATCCTCCTGAGAATGTTGTGTAGTTGAAGATCAGACAACAACAACAGACAAACACGATCAACCTGAACTCATAACACACAAACAACTTGACTGTCAATGCTGAATTCGTCATTTAAACCGTTATAGTCCAGTCAAGTCAGGTATTTAACCAATGAGAGGAGACTGGAGGTGTGGCTTAGAGGCACTCAGACAAATAAAAGGAAAGTAATGTGGGTTCCTGCAAACCCGTCTCTTCTCGATAAAGATCAGCCAATGAACATACAGAGCAAGAACATAAGAAATGTAACAGACAACAGGAGACCATTCATCAGTCCATCAAGTCTGTTGGTTTAGCTAACAGCTAAGCTGTCCCAACATCACATCAAGATAACTCTTAAAGATTGTTGAGAGGAGATAATAAAGTGAGAGGAGAATAAAGCTGGGAAATTATAACAAAGGGCAATAAAAATAAAGCTGGAAGAGCAAATACAGGCATTTAAGAGAACATCTTAGCTTATTTAGTGCTTTCAATATTTTTCAACTATTACTTGCTTTTTCATTCTGATTATGTAATTTCAAGTTTTGTTTATATTGTTCTGTTTATTAATTACCCAAAAATCTTTGTATTTCTTTGGTGAGACCCTAAGAGGTGAGGTCAAACCAATGTCACTCCTCAAGGACCACCCGCAGCGTTTATATTTGATATCAGGGAGGTGGTCCTTCAGTTGCTTTATTATAACTATTTAAGCCAACAATACATTTTGGGCCTGCGCATGCTGACGCCTAATGTTGAGTTTGGAGTCAGGCTGCCTGGGTTGAGACCTATCTAAAGATAGGCTAGTGAAGGTCCTAAGGCCTCATTTATAAAGCTTGCATACACATAAAATTGGACACGAAACGTGTGTATGCAACCTCCCATACAAATGTCAAGATTTACAAAAGAAACTTGACAGGGGAACAAACATATTTACAGTAACTCTGACCCATACATACACAGCATTTCAGAGAAACTGGGAAATGACAACACCCTTGGATCAAGGAGGAAAATGCAGCCAAACCAGCTAGATGACGACTCGCAAGAATAATTCAATTCACCAAGCCGTTATTATAATGTGCGTTGATGTGACAAACATGACATCTCAAAAATTAGATGTCTATATAAGAGACTATATTTTAGTTCCCTTTAAGAGGGCCAATGATAGAAATTTGCACTTTAGAAATTCTACTTTGTCATCACTTTATACAGTAATCCCTCCTCCATCGCGGGGGTTGCGTTCCAGAGCCACCCGCGAAATAAGAAAATCCGCGAAGTAGAAACCATATGTTTATATGGTTATTTTTATATATTTTAAGCCCTTATAAACTCTCCCACACTATTATAAACATTTCACGCACAATTATACAGCATAAACCCTTTGTATTCTCTTAGATATTAGGTAAGATTCGTTGAAATTATGTATGTAAACACAGTTTACATACAGTAAAACCTAAATATTATTTTAAATATATCGAGCGTCTCCGATATCACATATGTTACAGCCATTACGACAGACAGGCCACCAGCAATAAATACGTACAATGCAAGAAAAATTGCATACAGTGACACTAAACTATGTACATGTAATAAGTACTGTACGTAAATAATTAATTATGGTTACTCACCAACAATGACACGACGACTTGTCCGATAGCGATGAGTTTAATTTTACTGCACTACAAAGGATAGCATTACAGCTCTTCTAAAGGAGCATCTTCAGGTGACTGTTTAGCACCGCTGTTGTACTTCTTCCATCACTCTTCAATCCAAATCCTTAAAGCAGATTCCATCCAGACTACTGCCTTATCACGTCCACTTGCAACTCGTTTTGCACCCTGGTTAAAGGACACTGCGGCCGTAGATCTTATATGCTTTTCCTCCTTTTTAAATAAAAAGAATCGTGGACTCATTGATGCTGTAATGGTGTCCTGCAGCGGTGTAGCCGTTTCCTTCCTTCAACATATCCAAAACTTTTACCTTTTCTGCAATATTCTGTTGGTGCTTGGACACGGCTCCTGCAGCAGTAGCAGTAACGTGCATTAATGCTGAATGAGTGAGATTACACTTCCTGGTTAATGCAGCACTCCGTCGCTGAGCCAATCAGCAGCACACAGGAACTTAACCGAAGGCTCTGATTGGGTAGCTTCTCAGCCATCCGCCAATAGTGTCTCTTGTTTGAATTCAAATGGGCAAATCAACTGAGGAAGCATACGTACTGTAGACTGCAGACATCCGCGAAGCAGTGAAAAATCCGTGATATATATTCACATATGCTTACATTTAAAATCCGCGATGGAGTGAAGCCGCGAAAGACGAAGCGCGATATAGCGAGGGATCACAGTATCTGCTAGTTGATGTCTCTTCTCAGGGAACTGGCCGACAGCTCAACAGTATCTCAGCCAAGCTTCACTCCATTATACCTGCTGTGCTGGAAGCCATCAACTGACTGCTGATGAACTACATCTGCTTTTTGTATAGTGTGGGTGTACACACAACACATGATATGTTTATGCCAACACAAAAAGTCAATCTTCAGCTGTGTCCAGCTCTCCTAACACAACTGGAACACTTTACTGCACTCGTATTGCAAAAAGGGAACCTAGCAAGATTGAAGCTGCTTTTGTTAACCGTAAGCAGTGACATTCCATTAATACACAAGTCATCCAAGATGTGGCTGACAAATGTGACGTCTCCATGGCCTAAATCAAACCACGATTCATTAATTTATTTTGAGACAAAGTAGCTTTGACAGACGTGATGTTGCTTTACATGGTGAAGTATGTGTTGGTGTAGTAACCTGCTGAACTCTCAGTGTTTCATATGACCTGACCTATTCATTATAACAGCAATCATGTCATTACATGCACCAGGTGACAGTGTCTTCCTGCACAGACAGTTTTTCCCTACACCTTTCCTGAACCCCAGAGCAGAGAGGAGAGGCGCTGTATCTACATGTGTGATCTTTCACTCTCAGATGAAGAGCAAAGACAGATATTCTTGAGTGGAGGTGATGGGGTCTCAAGGTGTCAGGAGGAAGAGGCAATCTACCAGCCCATGAAGTTCTGCAGCATCATGATTGCATACAGATATGACAGATTAACAGACTCCATAGGTGAATGTTTTCAGGGTGGCAGTTAAAGGAGTGTTCACATATACATATTTAAAAAGCGACTATGATATACAAAAAGTACATTTTGTAGTAATGTGCACACAGTACATCCGGTTCACAAATCTTATATTTTTTTTCTGGACGTACACATTTTCGTTTTATTTTTTGGTGTGCGCATATATTCATGCTCAATTCCATGCAAAGTTTTATAAATGTCATCCCTGGTCTGGTGTGTGAATGCCTGAATCCCCATGTCACCATGTGTGTGTCCCCATTTCACAGTGGTCTGAAGGTAAAAGATCACTGGACACCACTGCTATCACCTCATGGTAGAATCACAGGTTAGGGCTTTTTTTGATTCTGCAGGACCAGGACAGGATGCCATCATCAATGTAGCACTGAATTAAAAATTGTTACAAAGAAATCTGATAGGAGATGTCATGATAGTGAAAGCTTGAGACAAGTTAGGGAATGAAAAAGACAATCAGCTGCAAAAAAAAGAAGTCAACAAGAGAAAGGCTTAAACTGAAGAAAGCTGGTGTTCTGGATCGGCCAATCAGAAAGAAGGGCTTAGGATTTATTGACTTACCTGAAGTCACCTGATCATTGAAGGAATCCCTGAGACATCAATGAACTGAAAACTTTCGAAACGATGAAGAGACAAGAAATTGAACCCTGAGTAGCAGCTGCAGAAAATGTTTGGTGGAAGTCATTGCAGCTAAAGGAGGATCAGAAAGTTTCTAAAGACAGGGGGTCACAAACTGCACTGTTCCCATGTTTAAACAATGTATTCAGGAACGACAAGGGTCTAATGGTTTGTTATTAGTTTAAGACGACTGTGCTTGTCTGTTTTATGGACTTAATTGAAGATCAGACCACAGAATTACGAGGAATTATTGCAGAAATAAAAGGAACTCAAAAGGGTTCACAAACTTTTTTTTACCAAAGACAGGCTTAGAGTGTTTGCATAATGTTACAAACAATAACGGAAGAAGTGCAGACTCCTAAACCCTGTAAAATGTAGTGAAATTGCTGTGTTTAATATAGTTTGAACGTTTGTCTACGTTTCTTTTTAAAAAAGCACAAGACAGCACTTTCAGGCCCATATCCCTGACCCTAAAATGTACACCGATTGTTATTTTCAACTTACTTGTTTTAGATGACGTCTTAGGTGATGGCTGACCTTCCTCAGTTCTAGGAGATGAAATCTCTTCAGTTGTCTTTCTGTCAGACTGTAATGATTCATATTTTACATTGATAGAAGACTCCGGAGATGAAGATTGTCTGCTTTGAGAAGAGACTAACCCGGTCACTGCTCCATCTTGATGTCCATAATGAAGGTCATCTTCCTCGACACTCTCCAAACTTCTATAGATGTGTATCTCTGTGCTGACACACTTCTCTTCATCCTCCTCTTTAATTTTCACTGACCCCAGTTCATGGTCCTGTTCCTTAATGTCCAGACTCTCCTGTTTGGGGTGGACACTCTCCCACTCACAGTCCTCCTCCTTAACATTTATGATCCTTAATTTTATGATATTCAGGTCAGCCTCACACGTCTCCTCTTTCACATCCATTTAAACGTTACAATAAATGGCAGAGTTTTATCTCTCTGTGGAAAAAAACAGGAATCAATTCCATTAAAACTGCATCATTCAGATCTGAGGACATTTGATTTTTAATAACATCCTGTTAGTTAAAGCTGATGTCAAGTCAGACAGTTCATAGCAATCACAGTAACTCATCACTTTTCATGTCACACTAGCTGTAAAATGAGTTTGGGAATGAAAGGAGGGTCCAACAGGCTAGAAGAAGAAGGAGGCCATCTTACACAGTTGTGTGTCAACAGTATTCACTACTTTGATTGAACATTCAATACTGTTAGGGTCCCGGAATTTTGTTAATAGTTAATTTTAAGGAAGTTTTATACAAGTTAGGCCTCAGCATCCATATTACTAACCGAGAATGCTAAACCGGATGATGGACGCAGGCACATCCGGCAATGGGCCGTAGCTGCAAAAAGACGTACTGCGCAGGCACAAAAAGAGTCCGCGAGAGTCGGCTGAGGAGCCGAGAAAGGCGGACAAAAGAGGGCGAGAGAGGCGGATGAGGGGCCGCGAGAGGCGGACAAGACCACAGAAAAAAGGAGTGAGCACAGGAAAAATGGACAAATGAGGCGCAACGAGCGCCGAAAAAAGGAAAAGGCACATAAAAAAGTAGTCAAACGCAGGCAAAGCACGAAACACATTGCACACGAAAATAGACCCAAAAAAAAAAAAAAAAAAAAAAAAAAAAAAGAGGCCCGCGCACAACAGCAAAGCACCACCCCCCCCCCCCCCCCCCCCCCCACAGGCACCGGACGGGACACACACCAAGAGGGGGATTCAACAACCCATGGAACACAACAAAAAGAACAAAAAACCACCCCACAGACCCTACAAGCAAGGGACGGGACACACACAAAGAGGGGGATTCAACAAGACACAGGAACACAAAAAGAAAGAAGACGCTCGTGCGACAACAATCCTCAACCCCCCGACACACACATCCATAAGAAGTGACACCCAAAGCCACATATTCTAAAGTGAACATCAACACCTTCACACTAGACAGCATAGGTGTCAGCATAGGTGGATCTCCTTACAATAAAGCACTATTAACGTTCAACTGCAGAAAAGGAAACATATTAACAGTGACTGCGATCCTCCTTATTATTTATCCATATTTCGCATGCTGAGAAAGAAACAAGTCATGAATACACGGTCACGGGTACAAAACGAAAAGGAAAGGATAACAGGAACAAACACACGAACACGAAAGAAACAACAAAATAGACGGCTATGCAGCATAGGTGGATCTCATTACAATAAGACACTATTAACCGTTCAACCGCAGAAAAGGCTCCATATTAACAGTGAGTGCAATACTCCTTATTACTTATCCATATTTCTAAAAGAAAAAATGTGTCGACTCCAAAAACGCAAAGCTCAAGTAAAGCTTCTAACTAACGATGTACCTAAAAGTAAAAACTTTATGAACTGCATTAGATCCTACAATAGTTCATTTGCTTTTGCATATACCGGAGTAAATATCAGGCCACCAAAAGGCAATGGACCATACTGCTTTCGCATATGTGCACAAATACTGCATCGCATTGGAACAGTGCACCCTGAAACAAATCAACAACGCAAATATGCACAAATCTACATCCTAGATCCACATGACGCAAACTATCAATCAAAGTGCTGCATCGCAACAGGCACGGATTCAAAACGAAACACCTCCCGTCTCAGACATACGTTAATGGCAGCGAAGGCTACAACGGGCTTCTCACACAGCACAGGCAAATCGATTACAGCTCCAAAACAACACGTCCCAAATACTACACATGCAACAACGCGCCTCTCAAACGGCACAAGAAAAACATACACCAGGAAAATTCATTCGGATTAATGAATGTCATTTGCAATCATTGTCATTCAGTTCAATTCCCTGAAGAAACAACTGGAAATACAAGTAATACATTTACACGTTGTTGTCAAAAGGGTCAAATTAGACTGCCTTCTTTACATTCATATACTGAATATCTACAGAGGCTTATAACTGATGATGTACCTAAAAGTGAAATCTTTATCAACTGCATTAGATCCTACAAATCGGTATCCACTATGAACATTAACGGTGGCACTGCACGTGACATCCGTCTTGAAAAAATGTTGTTTATTGATGAATGTTCAATGGCATGAAGTCACTTACTCAACACCATTCATAAACTTCTACAAACGTTTATGAATAATAATATTCGATTTGAAGGAAAGGTACTTTTATGAGGAGGAGATTTTAGACAGTGATTAGCTATTCTTCCAGATGCCATGCACTCAGCTATTGTTCAGTGCACCTTAAAATACGCAGACAATTGGCATTACTTTCAAAAGATACAGTTAGTAAAAAAGATACGATGTCCAGAACCAGATCATAACAATTACTTATTACAACTGAGAGATGGTACACTCACCAATACAGCTGGACTTCAAGCACATATTGTTACAATTCCTCAAGCCTTTATCTGCGACAACTTAGTTACAGAGACATTTGGAACAGCAATCTCATTAGACCAAATGCCCCTTTTAACACAACGCACTATATTATGTCCAAAAAATATTAATATGGAAAACATTAATACCCAAGTCATTCCATTACTTCCTGGAGAGACACAACTCTTTCTAAGCTCTGACAAACTTGACTCTGATCACAACAATAACCATCTTAAATGACCTTACAAGTTCTGAGCTGGAATTACCTTTTACACTTAAACGGCGTGTACAAAGAAATTTCAAATAAACCTTTACACTGTGCCACACACTTTATTGTTTGCTTTCTATTTGCATCATCTACACCGTCACACTATTCTATATCTCATTCATACATCACGCTCTTTGTCATTCCCAACACCAGGGGTTGGCGAGCGAAGCGAGCAGGGGGCGGAGCCCCCTAGTTATGTTATAAAACAGAGGGATATGAAGGAGGAACTTAAAATCGCTGGTCAACTTCTCGAATGTGAAACTGTCCCAAGCTTACAAAATCCAAAACAATTATTTAACTCACAACCTTCATTGAAATAATTAGTAAGATGGAGGCAGTTGGCGGTGTGTTCCTGCAAAGATGGCTGCCTAATGTGAGACACCCAAAGTCTGACTTCAAGTAGCCTGCGACTTGCTAAGATAAACTGCAGCTAGGAGACCCAGGTTCACTTCCCAGGTCCTCCCTGCGTGGAGTTTGCATGTTCTCCCTGTGTCTGCGTGGGTTTCCTCCCACAGTCCAAAGACATGCAGGTTAGGTGGACTGGCGATTCTAAATTGGCCCAAGTGTGTGCTTGGTGTGTGGGTGTGTTTGTGTGTGTCCTGCGGTGGGTTGGCACTCTGCCCGTGATTGGTTCCTACCTTGTGCCCTGTGTTGGCTGGGATTGGCTCCAGCAGACCCCCGTGACCCTGTGTTCGGATTCAGCGGGTTGGAAAATGGATGGATTGATGGATTTTGTTTTCAGTCTTAGCAGCAGACTGTGTGTGCAGGAGAGCTGACAACCAGTGAATGTTTCTCTGAAGTAGAAGGCATAGAGTTAAATGAAGAGGAGTAAGAAACTGCAGGATTTGAACCTAACAAAAATAAGAGATGCTCCTCTTTCTGGTTCGTGTTTCAGGTAGCAAAACAAAAGGGGAAAAAATAAAAATAAAATAAAGGGTGAAGATTGCTGCTGAAGAGCTACAGCTGTTAACCCTTTGTACACCACAGGTGTCATCAGCAGCATGCTATTGGCTGTTAGAAACAGGGCTGAGCACGACTCTGCTGAATGGTCGACACACAATCGCTAAATATGACAATTGTTTAAATTAATGTGGTCAGGTGATGAGATCAGCGACTGTGGTTGGCAAATCTGACATGCTCCAGGACAAAAACATTCTTCAAAACAAACTGTCATTTTCAACAACTTTGAAACAAGTTTCAAGTTTATCAGCTTCATTTTGTTTAAGTACACTCTGCACACATCACAAATATTTTACTATTTAACACATTAATAAATTCCTATTAAACAGCAGCACCACCCAGTATTGTGAGATTGGCACTGTGGAGGCCTTGTGTGCCTCAGTCATTCTTAACGGTCCACCATGACGGACCAGTTTGTTATGGGTAACCCAACTGGGGTCCAGAGTAAAAGCGGCTCATTATTGGCCTTAATGAATATACTAATTAAATGAAAGTGGATCTTGGCCAGAAGAAGGATGCCAGTCCTGACAGTGGTGTTCACCTAAGAGTGGCACATGCTGTCACCAACACAGCCTGGTTGGGTCTGTATGATAAAGTCACATGTATAAGTAGCCAAATGGACCTTAACTTCCACTTCACCACCGTGGTCCAGTGCAAAACAAACACAAAGAGAAGTTATTGGGGTACAGGAAGAAAACCAGAGTACCTGTACTGGGAAGGAGCCAGCTATAGACCATCATAGGGTACACTCACATTCAAGTCCATAACCACACCAAGACAAGTTACATTTGCCAGGCCACTAAACCTGAGCATCTTTAGAAAAGTAAAGAAATTTAGAATAAAAGAGTAGACATGGACACTGCATAGAATCTTAAAAACTGGCTGAGATTCAAATTCATTCTGACAGAACTGTAAGGCAGTAACACAAACCACAAATCTCTATTAACTTGTCTAATACTCACTAACAGACATTACTGGTTTGGCTTTAACACTGAAACATGGGAGTTTGTCATATTTGATACAAGTTAAATGGGAAAAAAAGACACACATTTAAGTGTCTATTAAAGCAATGCATGTAAATATCGGTATTGGGTTAAGCAGGTTTGAGGCCGTGTGTGTAAATACAGATACTGTTGTTCTCAGCTTGTATTCTCTAAGACTCTTCTCCACGGTCATGGACTCCAATTCGTTTTTCACTTTTACTAATCTGACTCCTCACTATTCTTTTAATGGCCGGCCGCTCACCACCTCCGCGACTGCCTTTGAACTGGACACAACGGTGGGACAAAAGAGAAACAAAGGCAGAAATCAAAGCGCCGTACGTGTGGAATGGCCGTCTCCTCGATGTCTGCGATTCGAGAAGGAATCGACAAAAGGAACACACGGTGATGAATGAACAGGCGCCAGCGGTGTGACTGGGTGCTACGATTTAAAATTTAGGAGTCAGCCACGTTACTTGAACCGCAGATACCAATGAACAGAAACAGCACGCGGGTGGCCACAGGAGGATTCAGTCAAGCGAAGTTCAGCGGGGAGCTAACGAACGCGCCGCGCGGCGATTCTCAAAATACAAAGTACTTACTGCCTGCCTGTTAGCGATGAGATTGTTTCTGAAATCGTTCACTCAGCAACAGTCTTGCGTCCGTAATGTTTCACAAAGCGAGATAGTGGCAGCGTGGCTACAGTAGCTGTCGCGTCGGATGACGTCATCCTGCGGCCGACACTTGATCACGTGACAGTTAACCGATTTGCGCACGCATGCGCAGAGCTTAACTATTACGACCCTGCACGATCTGCGTTTTCTTTACTTTGCGACACGAGTCCCCATCCGATTTGTCTCGCGCACGCGCTCTCTGCTTAATTAAAATTCATTTCACGACGCTGCCCGATTTGTTCTGCGCATGTTGAATGTTTTACGTCACACGAGAAAGAAAAGTTACCATGGGATTTTAATTTCTCGGTCTGCATTAACAAACAGAACTTCCGCCATTCGAGTGAGAAGGAGAAAGAAGAACGCTGTAAAGAATAGGAGCATACTGAATTTTTCTCCTGGCAGAAGAATATTTTTCACTTCTTGAAAAAATGAAGACTTTTCAATTTTACAACGACTTGAAAGAATATCTTTTACGGGAAGAATTTAGCAACAATTTAACGGTCAGAGAGCGAAGTGAAATACGACGTGTGTCCGTGAATTTTATGATTAAAGGTACTGTATGTAATGTTTATTGAATGCTTTTCAATTTTTGAGAATACAGTATATACTGTAATATAATCTAGATATATTTAGGATTATCTGACGTTTTTTTTAATAATTGGAATATTACAAAATTTACCGTTTTAAATAGACTGGTGATTTCAATGAACGCGCATGAATATTTTGAAATATGCAAAACTTTTAATAAGTTGTGTTATTAAAAAAAACTGCTCAGGTGGACTTTCCTGTTATTTACTGATTTATACTTGATTAATGGATTAGTAGGTTTTCTCTTTTTGGGAATTTGAAAATCTGAACTGCCTAGATGTATCTCAGATCAGGTGTCTAAGTTTTACAATTCTTTTAAAGAGAGAAGTAAATTGGTATCCACTAACGAATGTTAAAATGTGTTTTTTCTTATGCAACTCCCCAACATTAGAGCACAATATTTTAATCTGTGTGTGAATCCTCGCAATCCCAGTAACTGTTGTTTTTCTCGTTGTATGAGTTTCAATAGAAACAAAACCAGGCTGTTTCATTTGCAAAGTAAAGCACACATTCTTAGGGGTATTATGCTTTGTTACTGGCTAATTGGTGTATGTATGCCTTCACTTATAATGTGATGTGGTCAGATTTCAGTTACATGCAAGCAACTTTTGTATTCTGTTCTTTCTTAATTTTGGATAGTCCATCATCCATGCCCTGGCTGCTCAACAGGGTGTATCAGGACAGGAGGCAGAAGACTTATTTCTTGGTGGCCCAGAATACAGTATCAGGTAAAAGTTAAGTCTATGAATGTTTGAAGTAAGTGTTTAAATATTTCTTGTTTATTATTTTTATATTTTACTTGCCTTAGTGAAGTGGAAGAATTTAACTGAAAGATAGAGCAGCAATTAAAGAAGGAGGGAATGCTGTGATATCTGTTGGAATAGAAGATGATGCTACTGCCCAGTGCTTCCAGAATCCTTCATTTGAGTCTTGGGTCTGAATCTACTGCGTCATTGCCAAGTATTCTGGGGTAATGTGTCTTGTTTTGTTTACATTTTGTTTTTCTCCATATTCCAAGCTTGTTTACTTGACCTTAGCTTTAATAAACTGGATGTCTGTCTCCTTCACGATTTGATTTTAAAGTACTATACTATTCATTACATAAAAAGCTCTGAACAGTTTAGTCCCTTCCAGTATTTGGTACTGTCTCTCCCCCATCACTCCTCAGTGTAATCTTTAATCCACAACCACTAATTTGCTCATGAAAGAACTGGTGAAGCAGCTTGTACATGTACACCAAAAATATAGAATGCTGGCTATAAATGAAAAACCTTTCAAAATACTTTTAAAACTCCATTTTTAAACTTCACCTCTGCTTAATTCCCACTTCTATCAGTTTATGATTTACTTCTGGTTTATGAATGGAACTGCATACACTTTGAAAGATTTACACCAGATAATAACCATTGTGGTTTTTTTTTTTGCCGTTTTCTTTTTTTTGTCCAGTGATGCCCTTTGCCGTGCACCCTGGTCAAGTCTTGTGCAACTGACTGTGGTGCTGAAGAGAGAAGATTTCTGAAGACCCTCTTGAAATGGAGCTGCAATTGGATTAACACCACAACAGTATGCTTGGTGAGAATGTCCACAGGGGCCTGGGGGGGCTGTGACCTTGTGACCTGAGACGTTGTTTTGTCAATCATCCTGACCAACTGGACCTTCTTGTGTTCTTCAACAGGGCCATCTGACCAGCAGATATATTTAAGTAGAAGGGTCTTTCAATTTTCCTCTTGTGTACTTTTTAATTATATATATATATATTTTTTTTTTCGTTTTGATAAAGTTATATGTATTTGTTAAGCAGTTTAGCAGTTTGGGCGTTATTAGTATTAAAATATGTTAGAAGTTATTTGTGGAATAATTTTAATAATCAAATTAGCAAAACAATGTAACTTTAAATTTTCTGTGCTCTGGGTAAAATATGTTAAAGCTATGTGGGGATTTTTTTTACTTCTTTGGGTTTTTTTGTACATTTGACAAATGGTTTTTTTAGGTGCATTGTTCTCACATTATTCACTTTTGTTGTTCTCATAACATTTATTCAATAAAATTTGCATGAAAAGTGTGTTTCCTTTTTCATTATTCAGTTATTAACTCACATTTAAGACACTATATGGGTGAATAAAAGCCATTTAAATTTGAGTACAAGACGAGCAATAGTATCACAGAAGATGGTGCTGGGGTTGTGCTTTATGTTGGTTAGACATGAAATGAAGATTTCTTTTTCTTTAAAAAGACTGTTTATGCAATCCACTAGTATCACCGCAACAAAATTTTGTAAACCATGATGCCCTATGACATGTGTATTTCATTAATAATAATATGTAAAGTTATTTTTAAAGAGTTTTTCCAGGGATGAAAAGTGCATCAACAGTTCATTTTTACATATATACACACTTATTTTGACTAACTGCATGACAGCCTGGTACAACAGCTGCACCAAACCTGCCAAAAAAGCCCAGTAGTGGATCATAAAAACATCACAAGACGTTCAATGGAACTGAACTGCCATCACTTGATCATCGATACAAGATTCCCTGTGTAAGAAGAGCTAAAAACATCATCAAGGAGAACACTCATCTTGGACAGAACTTGTTTTAGCTTCTGCCATCTGGCAGGCATTTCAGATATATAAATGCAAAGAATTATTATTATTATCAATCTGTATGCTACAAATGGACAAAAAAAAAAAAAAACTTTTTTCCAACTGCTATAAACTTATTGAACTCGTATATCTCCTCAATCTGAAATCGTTTTCATTGATCATGTACAATTAATGTAGGTAGTGTAGGTAATCTATACTGCTGTGCATTTATGCAATAATAATCCATCCTGGTTACTTTAACATTATATATGGCATCTTGCCAATATTTTGAACATATTTTGTATGATTACTCAGTTTTTAGTTCATTGTTTATTTATTGTATTATTATATATCTGAACTATTTCACATTGGAATTTAAATGCAACGTGAAGTTGACACGAGTAATTTCGTTGCGTTACTCAATGTCAATAAAGTACTTGAATACATCTATTTTAAAAACTGTCATTTATTTTTTATATGTAGACTATAATAACATACAATGGTTAAATACTTCTTTGTACAATGGGAACTGAAAAAAGAAGTGCTATGTAAACTAAACGAAGCGATCTCAGTGATAAACAAATAACGTGTATAACGAGGAGTATGACAAGCTTAATTCAGCCGTGAAAACAGAACGTACAATGAATATTTAATAATATTATCATTATGGTCAACTACTACGGCATTTAAACGAAAATACTGTACAGTGATCCCTCGCTATATCGTGCTTCGCCTTTCGCGGCTTCACTCTATCGCGGATTTTATATGTAAGCATATTTAAATATATATCGCGGATTTTTTGCTGGTTCGCGGATTTCTGAGGACAATAGGTCTTTTAATTTCTGGTACATGCTTCCTCAGTTGGTTTGCCCAGTTGATTTCATACAAGGGACGCTATTGGCAGATGGCTGAGAAGCTACCCAACTTAGTTTTCTTTCTCTCTCTTGCGCTGACTTTCTGTGATCCTGACGTAGGGGGTGTGAGCAGGGGGGCTGTTTGCACACCTAGACGATACGGACACTCGTCTAAAAATGCTGAAAGATTATCTTCACGTTGCTACCTTCTGTGTGCAGCTGCTTCCTGAAGCGATATGCTGCACGGTGCTTCGCATACTTAAAAGCTCAAAGGGCACGTATTAATTTTTGACTTTGTTTCTCTGTCTCTCTCTCTCTCTCCCTGCTCCTGACGGAGGGGGTGTGAGCTGCTGCCTTCAACAGCTTTGTGCCGTGGTGCTTCGCATACTTAAAAGCCAAACGGCCCTATTGATTTGTTTGCTTTCTTCTCTGTTTCTGACATGCTCTGCTCCTGACGCACACTCCATTGAAGAGGAAGATATATTTGCATTCTTTTAATTGTAAGACAGAACTGTCATCTCTGTCTTGTCATGGAGCACAGTTTAAACTTTTGAAAAAGAGACAAATGTTTGTTTGCAGTGTTTGAATAAAGTTCCTGTCTCTCTACAACCTCCTGTGTTTCTGCGCAAATCTGTGACCCAAGCATGACAATATAAAAATAACCAAATAAACATATGGTTTCTACTTCGCGGATTTTCTTATTTCGCGGGTGGCTCTGGAACGCAACCCCCGCGATGGAGGAGGGATTACTGTACTGCCCGTTGTGTATCGACATGCGCAGTTGAGAGCGATCCGTGTCGTAAAGCAAAATGTTTAGTATATATATTTTTTTTTTATTATTAAGCGCATGCGAGGTGTGTTATTGCATACGTATGAACAAAAACGTCATCGCTCACTTTACGGTGCTGCCCAATCTGTTTAACGCATGCGTGAACACTTTACGGCATGCTAGGCTTTCAATACGCCTGCGCACGCAAATCGGGTAGGCACGCAGATCGGGTAGCGACAATGTCTCCTGCGATTCTTCCAAAAGTGAAAGTAAGCCCCTTATTTTCTTCCCTTCCCCGAGCTACTGCCCAGACAACTGACAATACGGGATCCCTTTTCTCAGTCAAGCCGATATTCTTCTAGTCTTTCCACTCCTACACGAAACCCGCTGCGACGCTCCCCAGAAGCCGCTCATATAGTCAGCGAAAACATCCTTCTGCACATTATAAATGGTCAATAAGGCAAGCTTTATTTCTTTACACCTTGTCATTTTTTCACGTAAAACTACTGCCACTCTTTTAATACTTCAGAGGACGCTAAACTAAACTTTATTTCATGGTTGGTAATGCCAGTAAGGCACATTACCACAGGCATCAGCATAACCATGAAATTTAATACCATGGTGTGGAAAGAGATCACCTATTGGGAAGACGTAAATGAGAAAAAGCAGCGGCCCCAAAACAGAACCCTGCAGAACTCCCTGCGTAACGACTGCATTCTCAGATTTAAAGCCCTTTACTTAAACAAATTGCCTCCTGCCGATAAGGTAGAAAGAAACCATTGATGGACAAGGCCACAGACTCCAGAACTAGACGGTCGTTTCAAAAGTATCTGATGGGCTATGGTGTCAAATGCAGAGCTGAAGTGAAGAAGTCCCATATCAGCTGCCTGGAGAAGATCATTTGTGGTTTTCACCCGGGCAGTTTCTGTGCTGTGTTTAGGACAAAACTCACATTGAAACAAACTGTTCAAAAAGGTTATTTTTTGAAAGATGGGACTGAAGATGGAGGGTAACTATATTTTGAAGAACTTTAGATATGAATGGAACATGTGAGATAGGCTGATAATTGTTAAGGATATTCGGGTCTAAACCAGGTTTTTTCAGAATTGAGGCCATTTTTAGTGAGAGGGGGCTGTGCCTTCAGTAAAGGAAGAGTTAACTATAGTAGGGGGAAATATGTGACAGACAGGACTCACATAACCTGTATTGCCTTTCTGGTCAAAAACTGGCCCAAGATAGCTGCCCAGCTTCCCCTGTCCCAGTGCATCAGTGTTACCATGCATTTGAAGCAAAATACAGAAGGTAACATTTAGGGTCATCTGCGGGCGCCATCTTCACCAGCACACCCCCAGGACAAGCAAAGGCAGGAGGGCCAGCAGGACCCTCATCGTACTCCGCTGGTAGTGGGATATTGTGTGCCTCTTGGGGATCCAGTGGTGTAAGACCCCATCTCTGGTACTATATGACAAGTGAGCCACTGTCTTGCACCGTAAAGAAGAGGCCTAGTCTAAGGTCTTGTAGATAACCAGCTCTATTTCAATACAAACAAGAACAGCAAGGTCATTTATTCAAACAGGAGCTACCACTTCCCTACACGGGGATACAGCAAACAAGCAGGGATGTGGCCAGATTATAATGTTCTCTGCATCATCCATCAGGCGACAGATTCACTTAGCGAAGAAGCTGTGAGCTTGTAATTGCCTTGTGGTGTTGTGAACCTGCGGTTGCCTCTGCGCTGGACAACCAGCCCTTGACAGATGTGTCAGTCACATTTCGGTGTGCAGCTCCATTGGAGAGGGTCTCAAAAGAGCTCAGAAGCCTCACGATGTCTAAAGAAAAGTAATGACAAATATCAAAACTGCACTCACTCAACCAGTGGAACACCTAAAGATAAGGAGGACTTGAAAATCAACAAGAAAAGTCCAGCAAGGAACATTGTGCCCACTGAGCAAATTTAGAACATCAGTGCCAACCTGCAGATTGAGTTCATGTTAGGTGATGAAAGTAAAAGTCAGTCAGTCAGTCATTCTCCAACCCGCTACATCCTAACACAGGGTCACGGGGGTCTGCTGGAGCTAATCACAGCCAGCACAGGGCGCAAGGCAGGAACAAACCCCAGGCAGGGCGCCAGCCCACCGCAGGGCACCCACACACACACCAAGCACACACTAGGGACAATTTAGGATCACCACTGCACCTAACCTGCACGTCTTTGGACTGTGGGAGGAAGCCGGAGCACCCGGAGGAAACCCATGCAGACACGGGGATAATGTGCAAATTCCACGCAGAGAGGACCTGGGAAGCAAACCCAGGTCTCCTAACTGCAAGGCAGCAGCGCTACCACTACACCACTGTGCTGCCCTGAAAATAAAAGTGTGGCTGAAAATGCAAAGGACATCGGGGTCATACTGTCTGAACCACAAATAAAACATGGAGGACAGTGACATGCTGTGAAGGGCTCAATAAAACATCTTCTGTCCGAATGCATTTTCCTGTCCATACACATCATTCCTAGTGAAGCTCTGCCGGCTCTTCTATTTTTCATTTATTTCTCCCCTCTTTGATATGAAGTGTCTTCTTAATTCTGCTCACCTTCATCTGCTCCATCATACTCCTCATCTCAGGTACCCAGGGTACATTGACACACAGGTGTGCTCCAGTGACAGATATGGTGTGTTGTTCTCTTGAATCAAAGGTGGATGTCCTCCTGGCATACATGCATAGGCTGCTGATCAGAGTTTTGGTGGATCCAGTTTTCATTTTAGATGTCTGAACAAGTGGCAACAGTAAGTGCAGGCAGACAGCGGTGCAAGAACAATGTAAAGAGTGAGAAGCTAAGATTAGGGACAGAGCAGACAAGGTGGGCTTATCAGAGGTGCTGTCTGTGCCACATGCCAGTCCTGGTAAGGCTGTGGAGTTTAGAAAGTTTAACATGAAGCTCAAATTTAAAATAAAAATGAGCAGGAGAGAAGAAGAGCTACATACAGTACAAGAAGAAAACTCCAAACAAATCATGACGAATCAAAGTACAGTATTGGAGAAACAAAGTCAAATAAATAAGACAATGAAGATACCGAGTCAATACCACAATATCAAAAATAGAGTTACATACTAAAAATAACATGCTGACCAAAGGGCTACAGTATATACCAAACAAATCCCCAAATCCAAAACATTCAACCAAATATTACATTTAATAAGTAGCCGAAGTATTGAAGTGTATAAATAACTGGAAATTCAACATGGCTGGACACAACCAACAATGAGGCACAAAGACGGATTCTTAGACCTGTTCGGCTTGTCACTAAGACTCCATAAAGCGTCACTGGGCAAACTCTCTTCACCTAACAACTACAGACCATTGGCACTTACTTTTCACATCATCAAACCTTTTTCAATGGCAGGTCCTGGACTATGTGAATGTGGGAGACCACCTGAACCCCCAGCAGTCTGCCTAATGGACAAAGATTGGAGTCGAGGATGCAATTATCAATCTGCCCTACAAGTCTTATCTTCATCAGGCAGGAGGATTACAGGTATGTGTTTTGATTTCTCCTGTGCCTTCAGTACCATCCAGGTGGATAAGCCTATGGTGTCCTGGATGATGGACTATCTGTCGAGCAGACCACAGTTTGTGACACTAAAGGACTGAGTTGTGTGGGCAACACTGGAGCACCACAAGGAACAGTCATGTCTGCTTTGGTCTTCACTATGTACAACTTTGATTATAAATAAAACAGCAGATCATATCACTTGCAGAAATTCTCAGATGATTCTGCACTTCCAGGGTGTACTGATAAAGGGGATGAGACAGAGGAGAGGAGTCAGGGGGAGAACTTTGTTTCTTGGTGCAAAGCGTATCGTCTGTACCTTAACATCAGCGAGGCCAAGCAACTGGCGATTGATCTTCACCCACTATGGGCCTCTATGTCCAGTCACTATTCAAGGACTTTATGTAGAGGTGGTCCACTCAAACAAGTACTTGGGGGTTCACATCAATGACAGGTTGGACTGGTCTTGGAACACAGAAGAATTATAGAAGAAAATGCAGAGCAGACTTCTCCTTCCTTAGTATATTGTGTTCCTTTAATGCAGGAAGAGACATATTTCATATGTTCTATAACTCTGTGATGGCCAGTCTGGTATGCTGAGTGGTAACATCACTTCAAGAGAGGCCCACCGAATCAACAAACTGATTAAGATGGCAGGTTTAGATATGGGGCACACTCTGGAGCCCCTGGAGCTAGTAGAGGTGGAGAGAATGAAGATACAACTGAGTGCCATTATGAACAATGCTGCACTGTGACACATCAGCTGAAGGGCGTCAAGAGGCTCCTTTATACCAACCAAGCCAACAAGTCAACCAGCATGATACACATTTATAGTGCCTTACTGGGTCTGCTCTCTCATCATTAGCCATTTTTTGTAATTCTTGTGTCTGTTTGTGTTTCTTATTTCTCTTTTGTTAGATTTCTATTTTTTTTTTGAGTTTGTATAAATGCTACTTACCTACCTAACTATTTATTATCTATTATATGGTGCCTTTTCTATCTATCTATCTATCTATCTATCTATCTATCTATCTATCTATCTATCTATCTATCTATCTATCTATCTATCTATCTATCTATCTATCTATCTATCTAGTCTTTCACATCTGTTAGTTATATTGTGTCATTCTCTCTATCTCTTTGTGAAGGAGTCCACCATATCCAGAGTTATATGTAAAGCTCCAAATTGTACATCATGCACACATTTCTCTCAACTCTGATTTTCCAAAGTATTCCTGGGAAAAACTCTAATAATGAACACCACCATCAGACACATCATGTCTTGTGCCCTGTCTCACCAGGATAGACTCCAACTCTCTACCATCATACACAACAACATTTAAACTCCTCAAATGGACACCTGGATGTCTCTATCAAACTTCTTTTAGAAATTTCTTAACTCTTGTTATGTCCTTTGTTTTCATTAAACACTAAACCCCACTCACCTGTTTTTCCTCTCTTTCAGTCTCCAGCTCCACCGTTTTATGCCCACTGTGCCCATTCACCACACACATCACACAGATGCAGGTCTCATCAGTTTTACAGAATATCTCCAGACTCATGTGATGTTTTGCACAGATCTCCTCCTTCAGATTTCTAACTGGGTCTGTCAGCTTGTGGTCCTTCCAGGCCGCTATTTCAAAGTGGGGCTGCAGGTGAGTCTGACAGAAGGAGATCATGCAGGTCAGACAGGACTTCACTGCTCTGAACTTCTTCCCAGTACAGGTGTCACACTCCACATCTCCAGGGCTGGCATAACTTTGAGATGGACGAGGACTGAGTCTCAGCTTCTTTATTTTTTTGATGATTTCATTCAGCACAGTGTTTCTGTGAAGTTCAGGTCTCATAGTGAAGGTCCTTCTGCATTGAGGACAGCTGCACTCTTGGCTCTGATCCCAGTAGTCAGTGAGGCACTTCAGACAGAAACTGTGACCACAGAGGATCGAGATGGGGTCACTCAGGGAGTCCAGACAAACCGAGCAGGTGATCTCATCCTGTAATCCAAACAGCTGGGCTTCGGCCATCGTCTGTCAGAGGAGAGGCAGACAGAGAGAATCAGTCAGAGGAACGAGGAGATTTGAAGTGAGACCTGAGAGCAGACATTGGAGGAGACAAAAGTTAGGAACAGACCTGGGAGGTCTGCTAATGTAACTGAGTTTTATGAGATGTGTATTGTGACAGCATCAGGTGGTACTCGGCAGACTGAGACAGAAGTTATTTGTGGTGAGAGGGGTCTGTAATGGTGTGTGTGGCAGCTCCACGTTGAGGTGGCATTGCTGTGGGTCTCAGTGGTCAGGTGACCTGATTGCTCATTATGGTCCGCTCAGCTGTTCTCCATTGACATTGAAAGGAGCCTGGGCAGAGTGCTGAGCAGATAGGGTCTCTGCCAACTGAAAAGGCCCAGTGGGGTGAACTGGGTAGACGTGTGGAGAAAGATGTGCTGTGCTGGAAGAAATGGAGCAGAAGGTGATATCTGCATGGATTTAGACTGGGCTTTATAACTTATTTATCAGAGTTTTTATTGTGGATTATGTATTTGGATTACTTATTTATTGTGGTGCACTGCAGTTTGGGGTTAGAGAAGCGTGCCAGGTGGGATGGTGGTGTGATGATGAGCATGCTTGCCTTACACATTTGATTCGTGTTCCTATATTGTGATGTGCGAGTCTCAGTACTTTATCAAAACCCACTTTATTCATCTTGAAGCAGGAACAGCACGATTATTTATTGCTGCGGGATCTACCACTCCGCTATACACAGACATAGCTAATGTGCAGAGTCGGGGCCGGGTCAGCAGCCATGATATACTTTTCCCTGCATTTATAACATTCCTTACATCACCCATCGGCGACAGGCGCTTATAGCACAATCTCGATCGGCTCGCAGTTGTGCCGCGGTGCTGCGAACTTTAGGTTGCCTCGGCGACAGACAAGCAGCCCTCCACAGACGCAGCAATTGCGCTTTGGTGTGTCGTCCCATTGGTGGTCACAAAATAGTTCAGAAACCTCACAATATTTAATTCTTTCCTTAATTAAGATATTAAGAACAGTTTTGTTCTAACACAGCAGTGTTAATGGTAATAAAGTCTGGAATTCCCTTTTACCTTTACAGCTTTAAACATTCTCTAGTAGGTAACACTTGGAAACCCGGCTAATCCATATTACTAACCGAGCATGCTAAACCGGATGATGGACGCAGGCACATCCGGCAATGGGCCGTAGCTGCAAAAAGACGTACTGCGCAGGCACAAAAAGAGTCCGCGAGAGTCGGCTGAGGAGCCGAGAAAGGCGGACAAAAGAGGGCGAGAGAGGCGGATGAGGGGCCGCGAGAGGCGGACAAGACCACAGAAAAAAGGAGTGAGCACAGGAAAAATGGAGAAATGAGGCGCAAAGAGCACCAAAAAAAGGAAAAGGCACATAAAAAAGCACGAAACACATTGCACACGAAACTAGACCCAAAAAAAAAAAAAAAAAAAAAGAGGCTCGCGCACAACAGCAAGGCAAACCCCCCCCCCTACAGGCACCGGACGGGACACACACAAAGAGGGGGATTCAACAAGACACAGGAACACAAAAAGAAAGAAGACGCTCGCGCAACAACAATCCTCAACACACACACACATCCATAAGAAGTGACACCCAAAGCCACATATTCTAAAGTGAACGTCAACACCTTCACACTAGACAGCATAGGTGTCAGCATTGGTGGATCTCCTTACAATAAAGCACTATTAACCGTTCAACTGCAGAAAAGGAAACATATTAACAGTGACTGCGATCCTCCTTATTACTTATCCATATTTCGCATGCTGAGAAAGAAACAAGTCATGAATACACGGTCACGGGTACAAAACGAAAAGGAAAGGATAACAGGAACAAACACACGAACACGAAAGAAACAACAAAATAGACGGCTATGCAGCATAGGTGGATCTCATTACAATAAGGCACTATTAACCGTTCAACCGCAGAAAAGGCTCCATATTAACAGTGAGTGCAATACTCCTTATTACTTATCCATATTTCTAAAAGAAAAAATGTCTCGACTCCAAAAACGCAAAGCTCAACTAAAGCTTCTAACTAACGATGTACCTAAAAGTAAAAACTTTATGAACTGCATTAGATCCTACAATAGTTCATTTGCTTTTGCATATACCGGAGTAAATATCAGGCCACCAAAAGGCAATGGCCCATACTGCTTTTGCATATGTGCACAAATACTGCATCGCATTGGAACAGTGCACCCTGAAACAAATCAACAACACAAATATGCACAAATCTACATCCTAGATCCACATGACGCAAACTATCAATCAAAGTGCTGCATCGCAACAGGCACGGATTCAAAACGAAACACCTCCCGTCTCAGACATACGTTAATGGCAGCGAAGGCTACAACGGGCTTCTCACACAGCACAGGCAAATCGATTACAGCTCCAAAACAACACGTCCCAAATACTACACATGCAACAACGCGCCTCTCAAACGGCACAAGAAAAACATACACCAGGAAAATTCATTCGGATTAATGAATGTCATTTGCAATCATTGTCATTCACTTCACTTCCCTGAAGAAACAACTGGCAATACAAGTTATACATTTACACGTTGTTGTCAAAAGGGTCAAATTAGACTGCCTTCTTTACATTCATATACTGAATATCTACAGAGGCTTATAACTGACGATGTACCTGAAAGTGAAATCTTTATCAACTACATTAGATCCTACAAATCGGTATCCACTATGAACATTAACGGTGGCACTGCACGTGACATCCGTCTTGAAAAAATGTTGTTTATTGATGAATGTTCAATCGCATGAAGTCACTTACTCAACACCATTCATAAACTTCTACAAACGTTTATGAATAATAATATTCGATTTGAAGGAAAGGTACTTTTATGAGGAGGAGATTTTAGACAGTGATTAGCTATTCTTCCAGATGCCATGCACTCAGCTATTGTTCAGTGCACCTTAAAATACGCAGACAATTGGCATTGCTTTCAAAAGATACAGTTAGTAAAAAAGATACGATGTCCAGAACCAGATCATAACAATTGCTTATTACAACTGAGAGATGGTACACTCACCAATACAGCTGGACTTCAAGCACATATTGTTACAATTCCTCAAGCCTTTATCTGCGACAACTTAGTTACAGAGACATTTGGAACAGCAATCTCATTAGACCAAATGCCCCTTTTAACACAACGCACTATATTATGTCCAAAAAATATTAATATGGAAAACATTAATACCCAAGTCATTCCATTACTTCCTGGAGAGACACAACTCTTTCTAAGCTCTGACAAACTTGACTCTGATCACAACAATAACCATCTTAAATGACCTTACAAGTTCTGAGCTGGAATTACCTTTTACACTTAAACGGCGTGTACAAAGAAATTTTCAAAAAAACCTTTACACTGTGCCACACACTTTATTGTTTGCTTTCTATTTGCATCATCTACACCGTCACACTATTCTATATCTCATTCATACATCACGCTCTTTGTCATTCCCAACACCAGGGGTTGGCGAGCGAAGCGAGCAGGGGGCGGAGCCCCCTAGTAGAGAAAGAAAAGAGTGGAAAACAACAAGAGCACAAAACAAAAGAAACAAGGAAAAGACAAATGAAGTAGGCCAGCACACACACACACACACACACACACACACACACACACACACACACACACACACACACACACACACACAGTCACACCAGTAGGGGTCATGAAGTGTCAAAGACACTCATCACGATTATCAAATAAATAACATCACAAACTCACGCGCACAAACTCCTCACCGCTCAGACTTTCACAAGACTGCAGGATAAAAACTGAAACTTCAGGACCTAAATACAAAAGAGAGACATGGCCGCTGTTAAGAAGGACTTGCCAACCTCAGATCTGTTCACTAAATTACAAAACTGTGTGGTCCAAATGTGGCACTAAGCGACATGCAGCTCCTAAAACACAAAGCAGACTGCTGACCCACCACTCAGTTCCCAGCACAGGCCCTGAGACAGATTGGGGTCAGCTGTCATTAAAGAGGTGTTTGGTGGGCTCACCAGATCTCGCTTTATTTCTCGGCTGTTCCTCTTCACCACAGACAGTCTTCAGATCCTCTTAATCAGGGAAGTTGGACATGAGAAGTTCATCTGGAGAGCCCAACAACAATGAGCAATCCAGAATGTACCGAGTGTCATTAAAGGCTTTAGTCATCAAGTGCCTGGGGGTCTCATTGTGTTTTTGTGTCCAAGCACAACTTGTAGCAGAGTTGGACTTTCCAGAAGCTTCAGTCCTACATGATGAGATGAGCTGCAGGGTTACAGTAGCAGATATCACCACTTCTGTCACAGGGCCTGCCTAATTATGGGAGGAATATTTTGCAAAAAATATAAATGAAAATTTAAATTATATATTATATAATATATAATTATATCTCTATATATATTACATCTCATGCTTAAATCACACTATTTTATGGTAGCCATGTTTAAATGACAGTATGTAGGTGTGCTCAGTGTAAATCAAATGGCAGGTGGTTGAACATCATGGAGTTGACTGGGATGAACCATCTGGATGTGGTGAGGAGGGACTCGAGGTTCCTGAGGTCCAACTACCAGGAGAGCTCACAGCAGATGACCTGAATTCACTCCCAGACCCCAATGTTCCCTTTCCAGATGCAGTGGCCACTTACTGTAACACCGTCAGCCGAGTTAAACGAATGCCAGGATAGTCTCAATATTTGTACTGACGCTCATGTTGTACTTCATTTGCTGTCCCTCAAGTAGTTAATTTTATGAGATCATCTCACATGTCTTAGTGCTGCTCTACCACTTCATTCAGTGTGAACACCGTGATTGCATTTGAGATTTCAGAATTTATTACTGTTGCATTTACAACTGCGATAACAAGGATACTGAATCAAACCTTTATAAGGCATAAACTGGCACCAACTGTTTTAACTGGATAAGGGACGAGGCATTGAGTGGGCATATTGAAGCTTGGGCCCACCTGCAGGTGTTTCTTAACAAGCTACGTCCCATTTACCAACTCTGTTTATGTGAACAGTCAAAAAAGGACAAAGCTGTACTGCTGAGGGGAACTCCAGCAAAACATCATTTGTGTTTCAGTCGCTCAGTCCACATATGACATGATGGTGGGTGTCAAAGTGCTTCATTCTGATCCATTTTCATAACATTTGTAATTGAATCATGCAACCTACAGCCAATTCAATATTCATGAATGGGGGTCGAGGTTCAACAACAGCACCATATCAAAATGACCATCCGGCCTTTCTTATCTGCTTTTCCATTTCAGGTTTGTGGACAAGAATTTCCCCTTGGGATTAATAAAGTATCTATCTATCTTTCTATCTATCTAAGACAGGATGCAACCCTGGCCTGACATCAAATGACTCACTAAAACAAAGAACTCCATCATTATGGCAGCCATCTGACTGACAGGTTAGTCCTCATCTTCAGACATTCATAGTGCATTCATTTAGGAGATGAACTTCTTGAGTAAGCAATGGAGTGGCACAAAATGTCCAATGGGAGGACAACACTCTAGTGACATATTTCACTCTGTGCTCCTCCATATAGTCACTATTCAAGAGCTCTTGATACTTAGTCTCTATAGTGCCTTTCATTAGTGCTGCTCGGCAGGACCACATGCCTGTCCTACTTAACTGGTGACATCCGATGACATTCAGGGGCCACAGCAGTTGTTGGGGTGTCAGCCTGAAGGACATGTTGTTGTGAATCAACAGTGACTCCTGCTGGTCAGACTGGTATTTGTAGGTCTGAGGTGTCATCGCCCCTCCCTATTAAATATACACACACCTGATTGGCTACTCAGACCCAATAATAATGGAGACCCTGACAGTCATACTTGCCTGCTGGGTAATCTCATCCAAAAATTCAGTCAGAGAGCTGATGCCACTCCACTCATCTTCTAAAATTAATTTTAGCCCCAAACTACAAACACAAAGAGGACCTGCGCTTGAGGGGACATTAAATGGTAAATTTTAGTCCTCAAAGACACCACATTAAGCCAAAATGCATTTAAGACTGAAGTCAAGTGTGGTGTTTCATTTTGCCTTAAATGTGTTTACTTTGCCTTTAATGTTTCTTTCATTTTTTATTGTTTCGTAAATGGTGTTGATTTTATTGTTGTTGATAAATATTTTGTTCCTTAATCTTAAGTTTATTGTATTTGGTTCATTTTCTTGTGTGTTTCTTGTTCGTTTCATGTGTATCCCAGGTGGTCTTGGTCACATGACACTGCAGCTGGAGCTCCACCCCCAGGGGTATTTAAGAGGAAGCTGCCGGTGAAAGAGCTGCTCCATCACTGAGCTTTGTCCTGTCCTGTGGACTGTGAGGCACATTGTGATTTTTGGGGTCCTGTTTCGGCCCCCTGTTTATATGAGGAAGTCCTGTCTTTAGTTTATGATTGTTGGATTTTACTCACTTCAGGTTTTTCATTTTTTAGAGGATTATGGCAAGTTGTGCTTGGTTACCAAGGCAACTGTCACTTGTTAACCCTCTCCTGACCAGCGTGAAGATGATGCTTAGCAGAATGCTGAGTGTTGAGAATTCATGAAACTCCAATTTGATGAGAAACACAACCTCAGAGCAGGTGTAGAGAAGTTCATTTTTGCATGTGTGATGTTGCTGAATGCTTCTTTAAAAAATCTTATATGGCTATTATAAAATGGTAACACATTATAAACTAACCTATCCCTTGAATACACAAAGATTAATAATAAACAACATTTAGATGATGTCCTGCATTGTCACCATTTTTGTCAGTGACAGGGTTTTTTGAGTATTTCTGATGTTGCTGTATTCTTCGGTATGCTGTTATTTAAATGAATCTTATATGTCCAGTACAAAATAGTAAAAGCTATAGTGCCATGTGAAAAATGACAAAAATTAATAATATGTCACATTTAAAATTTTATGCCACTCATCTCCATTGATCTTTGTTTTAAGCAAGAAGTAAAAGGAAAAGTAATTATAATAAAAAAAATAAAATAAAAGAGTTGTGTTCCATAATGTTAGTCATCAGTTATGAGAAGTACTAATTCTGAGTCAGTGACCCTCGAACACTAAAGCAGCACAGGGATGTTCATAATCAAGTAATACTGCACTTCAATAAGTCCATTAAAATTATGAACAGAATCAGTGACACAGGGCGGCCATGACGGAGTCCCACACCCACCAGGAATGAGTCTGACTTACTGCTGCCAATGTGAGCCAAGCTCTCGCTCTGGTGGTACAGAAACTGAATAGACCTCAACAGCAGACACGGGACCCCCTACTCCTGAAGCACCTCTTAAAATACCCCCTTATAGGACACAGTCACATGTCTTTTGCAAGTCCACAAATCACATGTAGACTGGTTGGGTTTACTCCTCAATAAAATGCTGGCCCAGCACTCCATGAAAAGGAGGAAATCCGCATGGACCCTCCTGAATCTGAAGCTCAGCCAACAGCCAAACCCTCCTTTCCAGAACCCTGGCATAGGGTCCTGTGTGTCACTTCTGTGAAAGGACATTTCCACTAACTCACGGTGTCAATGTGTGCTTATCAAAATAATTACAAAACCAACTTATCAATAAGCTGTTTGTCAAGAATAAGTCAGAAAATGGGAATGTAAGAGGATCTAAATACCAACAAAAATGTCAGTATGGTAGGGCCAGTGAGGGGCCAAGGGGCTTTATGACAGCAGTCTTTAAGGAATATCGATTAAGGTGTTGAAGGGAAAATTATAATATAAATATATAGAAGTAATGGGACACCATAAACCAAACGAAAATGACATCACATGACTAGAAATAAATCTAAAATAAACAGGCACAAACACACAAAAGGACCTCAGTGATCCAGCTTTAAATAGTATAAATGAACATAAAAATATGATTTATGTTACATTGATGTATGTAAATATATTCTGGACTGGTGTGTGAAAGGCCTTATATACTTCAGAATGCATTTTTCAGTTCGTAGTCAGCACTTTCTTCATTTCGATATCCAACACAAAGCTTCTTCACATTGAGACTACAAGCTGGAGTCCAAATAAAGTCAAAGGACAACGTCGACGATTAGAAAGCTTCATTTTGAGGTAACGGAAATCACACAAAGCTTCATCTTCTGCCACCAATTCATGGATAAGAAACCCCCCTTTAACAGAATCAGCCCCTTCTGTACCCCCTCACCACAGAAGGTGAAGTTCATCCCTTCTGACCTTTCATCAGGGGGTCACTTGGGATGGAGTTTGAGTTTTGTGTGCATTTATATCTCATTTTTATCCACACATTTTTAATGTTTCATTTCATTGACCTTCTCACATGTGTGAGTGCACAGTGCTGTGAAAAAGTATTTGCCCCCTCCTGATGTCCTCTATTTTTACTTCTTCATAACACTTCATTGTTTCTGATCTCCAAATATATTTAGTAGAATACAAAGACAACCTGAGTAAATACAACACTCCGTTGTTAGTGTACTTTTTACATTCAATAAATTAAAAATAAAATTAATATCTATATCACCCGTGTGATAAAGTAATTGCCCCTAAACTAAATACTTGGCTGTGCCCCCCTCAACGGCATCAACTGCAGTCACACAGGTCCGGTATCAGGAGGTCAGTCTCTGGCATCCCTGTGAAGAAATTGTGGCCCACTCTTCTGTAAAGTATTGTTGAAATTCAGCCAAACCGCATTGTTTTTGACTATGAACTGCCTATTCAAGGTCCCACCACAACATCTCAGTGGGGTCAAAGCCTTTATTTTGTGTTATTCATCTATTCAAAGGTGGACTTGGTCTTGTTATTCAAATTGTTGTTCTACCACATCACTCAGTTTCAGATCACAGACTGATGACCAGACATTCTCCTTCAGTATCTTCTGTCGGAGCTGAATTCAAGCTGCCCTCCATTTTGACAGGTCATCCAGGCCTTGAAACAGCAACCCCCCCCCCCCCCCCCCCCCCCCTCCCCATCACAGTATGACCACCATGATTGACTGTGGGTGTGATGTTCTCGTTGTGGAAAGCTGTGACAGCTTCACTCCAGATGGAACTGGACCCATGTCTTCCATATAGTCCCACTTTTGACTCATCAGTCCACATGACATTATCCCAGATGTTTTGGGGGTTAATCAAGGTGTCTTTTGTTAAACGTTAGATGAGCCTTCATGTTTCTGTTGTTCAGCAGTGATGTTTGTCTATCAACTCTCCCAAGATGCCATTTTAGTACAGCGTCCTTCTAATGGTGGAATCATCAACACTGACATGAACTGAGGTGAGACAGTAAGACCTGCTTTGTCATGTTGAATTGTCACTGTGTCATAAGCTCATGACTAATGGTGTCACGTGACTTTCACACTTTTGCTGATCTGGAGATGGGCTGTGCTTTAAAGTGACGATGAGGTGACTGTCACATCACACTACAAATCCAAAAGAGCAAAACTAAAATCTTCACATCCGTCACAGTGCCAGGCATGTCTGACCACTGCTGTGCTGTCTGCCTTCTAGTGCCCTGGGGGATTTGGTGGGTCTCTGCCATTCTAGAACTCTCTGTTAAGGATGCTGCTGCTGCTGTACGTCTGTGATTCTAAATCAGAGTCTGACACCCCTGATGTACACTCATGTAAAGTGACCAACAGGCCACCTCACTAAACAGCTGATGGCTTCTTATAAGGCAGCCCCTGTGAAATACCCCCAGCTTTGATCACTGTAACCCTGCACCTCCTCTCTTCATGTAGAACTGAAGGATCTGGAGAGTCAAACTCTGTGAAAGGTTGTGCTTGGACACAAATATGTAGACGCCCATGGGCACACGATGGTTAAAGTCTTTAAAGACACTCAGCAGATTCTGGTTTGCTCATTCTTGTTGGGCTCTCCAGCTGAACTCCTCACCGGATGTCTCTGACTGTGAGGACCTGAAGACTGACTGTGGTGAACAGGAACAACCAAACCATAAAGTGAGAGCTGTTAAGTCTTCAAAACGTCTTTAAACACCAGTGAGCTAGTGTGTTGTATACCAGTGGGTATGCTGGGCACTGAGTGGTACTTTAGTGGGGGTCAGTGTTTTAGGGTTTTGTGTTTTAGCTGCTTGTCAGGTGTGTGTTACATTTGAACCTCCTGTTCTAGTAGATACTGCACAATAAATGGACCTGATGCCATTACAAAATGCCATCTTCACAGCCCCCATTCTGCTCTTTACATGGCCAAGTACTGAAGCTCCGATTCTCCTCCTGCAGTCCTCTGAACATCTGAGTGGTGAGGAGTTTTACAGGCGAGTTTGTGTTCTTATTGATTTGGTGGTCCTGACGAGTATCTCTGACACTTCATGTCCTCTCCTGTGGCCTCGTGTATAACGCCGTGTGTAGAATTGACACTCAAACATGACGTACGGACAAATAACAGAAATGTGCGTGCAAAAATAAAAAGAAAAAAAGAAAACCAATCCTGATACATAAATCTGTGCGAGCGCCTACGTCCATGTTCTTCCGCTCCATAAATCAGTCAGCGTGAAATGTAACGCACGTGCACGCGCCTGCCGCATCACGCCGACTCCTCCCAGAATTACTCCGCTTTGAATATGCAAATCAATATAAATAGCACCTTGAGTGAATAAACAATGGCAAACGTAAGGTGGAAAATGGCAGAATTTCAGCGAATATCAAGTGCAGGCAATAAAAACGTCCATTGTGTTGATTTAAACAGAGATATGAACAACAAAAGGAAGATAATCGAGGGAGAGAGTGGCGGAGAAACTCGAAAGTTCAAGTTCAGAAAGTCACACAGTGCACGAAATACAGTAAATAAGAAGAAGTGGTGGTCAGATATCACAGTCACTGTAGCCCACCGTCTGAGTGTCACATGGAAGGGTCTCAGGGTACAGAGAAAAGAAAAATAGGGACACAGTGGGGGGTCGAAATGTCCACTTTAGTCATCAAGTAGTTGATTTTGTCATTGAAGTAGCACGTCATAAACTTCATCTTAAATCGTTTCATTTTCTAGTTTCTCAGCTCCCATCGTAACTAAAGCAGCTCGTTAAATGTTTCGTGTTCTGTGTGTGAATCTCTACGAGCTTCTTCAACGGCCTTTCTGTGACGCGGACAGTGCACGTGACACTCGTGATATTACAGCTCTGTGAACAAATGAAATACTAAGATGAATACTTGATAGGATTGTCAGGAGGAGAGGAATTAAAACATGGAGGACCGCCGTTAGCAAGAGCTAATATGGGGCCGCTAATTTAATTTAAAAGGAACTGACATCTGACTTGAGGGAGGAATTATAAAAATAGGAATAATAAAATTAATTGTATATGATCTATTAAATAAGAAATAGGAAAACGACATACTTAAAATTTCATTAAAAACTTAATTATTACGAACAAATTACAATACGAGAAATACAATACAAGAAGAGACACTACAAAACTACAATACAACAAATTGAGTTTTTAAACATTATTTGACATTTATTTTTTGACTTTTCTTTTCCGCGAAATCATTTATTATATCTTCAGGTCCAATGGATTCACATAATTCGTTTTCTATTGAGAGTTGTGCTAAACTTGACAATCTCTCTGTCCCAGGGTGGCTCGGAGATAATCCTTAATTATTTTCAGCTTCGATAAACTTCTCTCAGCTGTAGCTGTCGTTACAGGAATAGTTAATAATATTCACAATAAATAACTAAATTGTGATAAGACTCGCTGACATCTGATAATATGTTTAGGCAGTCGAGGGGTTTACAATTCGCCTGTGTATAATACGATAGAATAATGTTATTTCTTTAAATAAAATAACGTGTGTGCGTGTGTGCGCCCTGCCCAGGGCTTGTTTCCTGCCTTACGCCCTTTGTTGGTTGGCGTTCTGAATTTCCCAACTCAGGTAATGATCCGATATTTCTTTATTCGAAACTCTTCTCAAATGCTCGTCCACAGTAGGATCAAATGTGGCTATCATTTCAATAAGTCCAAGGAGTTTGTTATTATTTTCTTTAAATAAATTTGTTGCTGGAACCACGAAAGGCGTCATTAGGTTTACCCTAAATATTGAACACAATATACCATTCGTCATAAAACCTGCGCGATGTTATTTTTCATCATCTATTTGACGTTGCTGCAGATTGTCGATAGTTTGCTAATTTTGTAATCGTTTTGCAAGTTCAAGAAATCGCATTTGTGATTTTAACGAGACAAAGATGCTTCCTGCTCCTTTATTTGTGCGCTTAAATGTCTCCAATCACAAATCCTTCAGCCAGGGCTGATCTTGATAAATTATTGGGAAACAAAGAGCAGTAAAAACAGTATACTTTGTTATTTTTCACTATATATAAAACACAATATAACTACCACGTGGCACGCACTTTTTCACCGTAAGGTAAAATGTTGTACTAAAATCATGTATGGAATTTCCTTCTCAAGAGGAAAGTTGAAGTCACTTATTTGAGTTAGTTTTCTTAACTAAGAAGATTCTTAACTTGTCGCTGATATTTATTGGCCACGTCCCGGGATCGTCATTAATATTATCTTCATTCATTTTAATTGTTTCTTCCATTTAGAGTAAGATGTTCTCTGTTCGAACTTCAATGTCTTCTTCATCAGACTCTGAATCAGGTCCAGACCGGGCCGGGAGCGCAGCTCACTTTTCCTTTTCATTTTATCTTTTTTTTTTATTTAATAATCCACCATTCTGCACTTATTTGTTTCCTTTTTTCCGCTTTCTTTCTTTTCTGTGCTCCAGTTTCATATTTTTTATTTCTGTCTCTATCTCGACTGGGACCGGCGTTCATTTTTTAATGTTTTTTATTAGTTTTCGTTAATCTGTGGATTAAAAACGAAGAAAGAACTAATGAGACCAGCGCTTCCAAACTTTATTATAATAAAACACTTACCGTTCATTTACTGCGACTTTTTACCTGATTTAAGAATTTATGAATATTCGTTTGAGCGTTGAAAAAGCATATATTAAAAATTTGATGCGACTTCTCGGTAGATGACTCACAGCACTAGAAGTTATCACTGTTTATAAATGTTTTAAGATTTATGGTAAAACTGATAAATTTACATTTACTATTCTATGGCTTTTAAAACATTAAAAAACAAATATTCGTATTATCTGTACATTTGAAATAACTAAATGTATAAAACTATTAGATGTAAGTTCAAACAAATGACCCAAAACTAAACAGATTGCTTACATGGCCGCAGCGACAGACTTCACGTCCTCGGATTCCGCTCGTCTCTCCATGTCAGTTCAGATTGTTGTCCTTTCTCTTCGGCCGCACATATAAACTACTAATTGTGATCCTGAGCATCTCCATGTAGTTCGCCAGCACATAACGGCTTGTGACAGCGACGGCGTGACGACTAATAAGCTGAACGGCAGGATCGGCTGTGTGTTGTGATTCACTAGTTTTACTTGTTACTGTCCGGTGGAGGCGGCGGATTTAAATGAATAAATGTCATAAATGTTTCCCTGATTATCAAAAAAGTTTCAATAATTCAATTTTAATAATGATTTTAAAACACTATAGTGATACGAATACAAAGATTGGTCATAAAATTAAATATAAAATTTTGCAATACCTAAGAAAGAAAATATTTGGTGCCGTCTATGGAAACAGGAGGTGTAGTCGTCGCTTACTCGCGCAGCACTTTAGGCGAAATGCAAAAGATCTTATAAAGAAGAAGCTACTGGGCAATATGATGACAATTTAACCATCCTTATTTGTGCATTGATAATTTTTATAAAGCCTAAAAATGTATTTAGGTGAAATATTTTTCCAATTAATACTTTCATCCAATAATACGATTTTTTTTTTACTGAGCGACGTTAGTATACAGAGCCTTTTAATTCAGGGGGCCGATGTAAACGCACTGCTCGCCGTATGGATGTATTAAACATGAGGGCACGGTGGCGCAGTGCTAGCAATAAGCTGGCGCCCCGTCCAGAGATTGTCCATGCGTCCCGTAAGATACTGTCCGACTGTGACGATGCTGGTCCTGCTCCACGCTCCCTCTTCCCTTTCAGAAGCCCTCGAACTCACCACCGTCAGCAATGTAACCAGATGAGATGGTCAAGGGAGACAAATCAGCCTGAGCAAGGGGATGGCGTAAAAGGAACAAGTGCTTTTATTGCCAAAAAAGTCAAAACGAAACAGTGTTCAACTAAAATCTCCATAAATCAGAAATGTCCGTACATAAACATTCGATAAAAAGATAAAAAAAAAAAAAATCTCAAACGGTTAAAACAAGGCTAAAACGAGACTAAAATCCTGAAGTAGACACGGGGGTCACACCAGCCAAGCACCGCTCCTTCCCAAGCTCTAAGCTCACCCAAGGCTTGCACAGCTGGGGAGACTGTAACCGCCGCGGTCCTCACGCTACCGACGCCCGTTTTAGCTGCCTCCGCCGGGGTCTGCCAGACCACCCGGGGTCGGTTGTCCTCCCGTTAGAGATGGGGAAATCATACCGAAGCGTCGAAGCTTGTGTCAGTCAATCTGAAGAGTAGTGAGTCGAATCTCTGTGCCGGAGCTCGTGGCAAAACACCGCAGTCACATGACCCGTGACGTCATCAGAGCTTCACAGCGCGCTTTATTGGTTTGACGGCGTTTCGTCGATTTGACAGCTGTGACGCTAAATTAACAGACAGCCTGTATAAAATGCATTATTCTAATTCAACATTGTGGGATTGTGAGGAGAGAGATTTGAAGAGCTTTGGTGACAGATGGCGACTAACAGCGGAAAACGGAGTTCAAAAGTTAAATAGCATAAATGGACAAGGACCTTAGCAGAATAAAATGAACACAGACTCAGAACCTCAGTTAACCACCACATGTCGCTGTTCATAAAAGAGCTGAGACTTCAAAGCTTCGACTCGTTTTCAGCACAAAGAGAAAGAAAACCTCAAAGCTTCACGAGGCTTCCTTTCCCTATAACTACCTCCGGTCTTCCTTCTCGTACAGGCAGTCGTCCCTCGAATCCCCAGGGCGGATTCCTCTACCATCGAAACCTCTCATTCATATCATCAGTGGTAGTGATCAGTCCCTCGAGCGCTGATCCTTCGCTCCACATGGGACCCCTGACTGTGATGACCCCTCTCAGCTAGCTGGCTGTTTCTTTGTGTGATTTTCCATCCTCTCAATTTCCCTTCTTGACAACTCTCAGTCTCTCGCTTGCGCTCTTTCGTCAATTGTGCAACTTCGCTGCGAATTAAGATCTAAGTACTGTATTTAAAGTTTTTGTTTTAGCCAATCCCCCTTTGTTTTCAACCAATTTCCGTACGTACCGATTTCTCAAGCGCTGCTACAGTTAAACTTCTCTTCTTTTTCCGATGTAAACTGATAGAAAACCTTTACATTCCGCCCTCACTCACTTTGATGATGAGAACAAAGAAACAGCTGACAGCCGCTGATGACGTCATCTTCGAGTCCTGCTCCGACTTCTAGAAGCCCAAGCCGCAGAGTCTACTCGACCACAAAGAGAACACACGATCACTACACGGTGAACACAAACCTTACAATCCACACCAATGACAACACACTCTTACCTTTTCGTCGTAGCCTTATTCTTGTTCTTACTAGTTCTATTATACACTTGTCTTATTCTACTTTTAACCCTTTCCTTTACCTCAAATTCCATTTCTCTTTATCCTTGAGGGTCATCTTTTACAAACGTGATGCTGCGTATCATTATTATGCTGATGATATGCAGCTGTACTTCAAAGTCAATTCTGACATCACTTCATTTGCAAAAAGCTGCTTAAATGCTTTGAGGATATTAAATATTCGATGGCATAAAATTTCTTACAATTAAACGAAAATAAAGCAGAAGTCATCATTTTGGTCCTACCATATCTGTTGAAATCGGCACTCAGTTAGGATCTTTGGCAGCAACGATTCACAATGATGTCAGGTATCATCTTCGAGTCGACACTAAGTTTTGAAAAAGAAATCGCAATGGTAGTAAAGTCCAGTTTCTACCAACTGAGGCACATTTCTAAACTAAAATCCTTTCTATCAGAGAAGGACTTGGAAACAGTCATTCGTGCCTTTATTACATCTCAACCAGATTATTGTAATTCTTTATATGTCGGTCCTCTGCCGCGCCTTCAGTTTGTTTAAAACACTGCAGTGAAATTCTTAATGGGGTCGAGAGAAAGGATGACATCTCCCCCATTTTAGCTCCTCTCTCTCCACTGGCCACCGCTGAGGTGTCGGATTGATTTTAAAATCTTGCTGTTTGTTTTTAAAGCCTTTCATGGTCTCGCTCCGAAATATATCTGAGACCTCCTTCACCCCTATGTGGCACAAAGAGCGCTGAGGTCATCTGCACAACTTCTCTTCGTAGCTCCAAGATCTCGGCTGAAGTCCAGAGGAGACCGAGCTCTCTCAGTTGCTGCTCCACGGCTTTGGAATGACTTGCCTTTCCACATCAGGTCTTCATCCTCCATCGAGGTTTTCTTAAGACCTCCTTGTTTTCTTCTGTCTTTCATGGTATATGATGGGATTGTGGTGGATGTTAGAATTGGTTGTTTTATTAATCTGCTTCTGTATCATTGTTTGCATTGTGTTTATTTTAAAGGTTCTTTGTACAGCACTTTGGCGCAACCACTGTTGTTTTAAATGTGCTTTTATAAATAAATAACCAATCAATCAAATTGCACTTATCCCTCTGTTATATTCGCATTATATCCATAAATCTATGTGATGCCTTTTTGGTCTCAGACATTATATATATGTGCGTGAAGCGAACTCCACTTAAACTGCTTGAACGGACGCCAAGAGTCACCAGAAGTCTCCAAAAGTTAACTGAACCACTCGAACTGAAGACCACAAGTCTCAGTTAATCCTAACCCTATTTTAATGGCCAGTTCTTTTTCTTACTATGACTTATGCTCTCTCTAGAGGGAAAAAAATCACTCAGGTAAACCGAGTCACTCCCTCTTAACCTAACTACACTAAAACTATCGTAACTCCAGACAAGCACTCCTATCTAACGGCTCGAGATCTAACCCAAAAGAACAAATGAACTCGCCTCCTCCTACCGTTTCAGGTCCGACAGACGGGGTGTCCCGTGCAGATGGGTACAAGTCCGTTCTAATTTACTATCGTCAGCTCCGCCATCTTTTGTGATTCTGCTGGGAGTTTCCTCCACGGAAAAGAACGCTTAACGTTGGGAGTCAAAAACTGTGGTAGAAATATAACATCTTATTAAAGAAAGAAACGTCCTCAAACAGGACAAATCAGTAATCAGGCAGGAGAAAAGCTGTCCATGGTGTCGTTTAATTACTCCTCAGTAAAATGTCTTAGAGGGAGCGTTCATCAAAAGCCGTCTGTTACAGCCTGGTTAGAATGATCAGAGAAAGAAAGAACAGAAGTTCATTTTATAAACTACTGAATTTACAGACAGTGTCAATAAATACATTATACACTCTGGTTGGTATACACCCAAATGATTTATATAAAATAAACGTCTATTATACTGTATTATATTCTGCTTCTTCTTCTATCTTTGAGTTGAGTCACCACCCTTGTGCACCTCACAACTCTCCATTCTGGTTCTTCACAGGACATCTGCTGATTTCTTGTCACCTCTTAGTCATCTTCCAGTACATTCTGTGGTTCCCTTCACCTTTATCTGGTTTCATGATATTTCTGTAAAGGTTTCTGACATTTATTAATCCTTTATGCTATTTCTTTAAGATGAATGCCATGCTACCTATGGAAGAATGTTATTTAATGGTCACCCCCCACTGGAATGCCCCAGTGTAAGCAATAAAACACGGGCAGGAGAACGCGTCAATCATTGTTCTTTATCTAAACCTTGCAAGAGGCAACAGCATATCTTATTAATAATAATAATTATTATTATTTGCATTTATATTGCGCTTTTCTCACCACTCAAAGCACTTGGCAATTGTAGGTTAAGGGCCTTGCTCAAGGGCCTAACAGAGCAGAGTCCCTATTGACATTTACGGGATTCGAACCGGCAACCTTCCGATTGCCAGTGCAGATCCCTAACCTCAGAGCCAACACATTGCAGTGTTGCAAAGAAAAGAGCGTCCTCTGCACTCTGTTTATACACTTCATTGATTAGATCACAATTCCAAGGAGTTCATTACATAATCAGAAAACTTTGAACCTGATTGGTTACACTCAGTGGCTAACAGGACGTGACAGACGTCGATACCTTAAATAACACAATTAGCCCCGCCCACCAGGTGGACTGGGAGTGTGTGACTTCCCAAGAGATAAAAGTACAGTTAGTGCAAAAGGAAACGCGTTCACTTTATGTTCTGCACCATACAGTATGTCTGCTACCAACAGGAAACATTTAGCACATAACAACAGAACAATTAATGATGATACCTTCAAATATAACATCTTCCTTAAGCTTTATATAAAATAACTAAAAAATGCATGTATCATAGTGAATAATAAAATAACAGCATCAGCCTTTAAGCATAAGCTCAGACGGATATGAGACTCAAGCACATGCCAGGTGCACAATGGACCAGGGTTCAAATTCAACTCTTACACTTCCTCCCTTTGAACTGTAACTGTCTTACATGTCATCAATATCAGTAATATGACAAAGGAAAACTCTGGAAGCATTAAGATCATTCAGAGAAGGGGCTGTTAGATTTGTAGGGGAGTCTCGAAGGACCATCCTAGTGTTGAACATCATGATTGACATCACATTACGAAGGATGAGGAGACAGCAATCTGTTCTTTAAAGCAGTTCAGTTCTATTCATCACCAAGTATTGTCCATCCAGGTGAGATATTTCATCACCAGGGACGGTTCTCCCTTCGCGCCATGCACCAGGTTGAGTTCAGACCACCGTCACAGCATACAAGTCCATAGGATGGTGCATATCATGCACACAATGATTATTGCCTTTATCTTCATGTTAACCTTCCCAAACAGATCTTCTTACAGTGGGACAGTGAATCCAGGAATCGACACCTTTAACCTTTACAACATGAGGGGTAACCAGGAGGACTTGGTGCGGACCTCACCAGCAGGGTTGGTGCCAATGCATTCGACGAGTATCTCAGATCAGAACCCAATCGCCAAGGTGGATTCTCTCATCTGTAGCCTTACTGGAGGGGGTCACACCTCAGGACTCTTTTACTTGGGAGTGCACCCCTTTCAGTGTTCTTTGAAGGCCAGAAAAGAACAAGAGATCCCCATCAATGGTTTCCAGCTCAACCCGCCCTCCAGGCATTGGGACCTGTATTGCCCGACCTGTCAACAATACAAGGGTCGACAGTCCTGTTTGGTGGTGGGTCCTGCCACACATTACAGCCAGAACAAGCAGAAGGGCGTCTGGCCAGGAAAGGTCAGTTTCCTCACATACTTTAGCTAATTTCAGTTTCAACATCTGAAGGGTCCTTTCCACCATGCCACCACTCTGTGGGTGATATGCACAATAGTGTTTTAGGTCAACCTGTAGCCATTTGGCTAAATGATGGATCACTGAGTTAATTAAAGGTGGCCCATTGTCTGAGTGAAGTTTCCAGAGCCCCCACCCAAACCCCTACCGTGGCTGCACCTCTCTCCACATGTGCCACCATTGTGTCTTTAGCAGCTTAATCTAATCCAGGAGCAATCTTCACAAAGGCTGGAAAGGAAGACTTGGGCAGGAAAGACTTTTTAGTCTGTAAGTGGTGCCATAACCCATCATCATCCTGGACGGCTCCTTCTTATTTCCAAGTCTGAATATCTGTGTGAGTTGCACTGGTCAGAACTTCAGTCACTGGCGCAGCGGGCACAGTGGGCACAGCGGGCACATCTTGTAGCAGAATTACAAGGTAAACAGGCGTGTCGGCCTCTGAGTGGCTTCATTGCAGTGAGGAGTGTGGTAGGAATGACAGCCTGGTTCATCTTATTGGCACCTTGGTAACACTTCACTCATTTCTTACACAACAAATCATGAGCTCTTGTTTTTTGGAAAGGCACAAGGCTTTTTACAATTTCATTTTTCAGCTCCTACTTGAGCTTTGTGTGTATTTGGTGATCTCTGCTTAGCTGATCTGCCTGAAGTAAGAAGATTTCAGAAAAACAACTGAATGCTGGATTAGAAATAACTGGAACTTCTTTCTCTTTCTGTCCCTCTGCAGCGTTCATAATGATGACTGAAATTTACCGAGTGTCAGAGAAACACGCTGACGACTTCAGTACCATAGAAGAATCACCACATGTCAGTGGAGCAGATGGCGACACAGGTGGGCTCTGTAGACCTACTTTATACTTCAAATAAAGAAAATTAATATTTTGTCAAGGGAAGACCAAGTAGTACTTTTATTTATGATGGTGTTTTGAAAATCTTTAAAGTGTAAGGAAGAAGAATGGATGTGCTGATGTTAATGAATGAATTGTGTGCTTCACCTTCTTGCAGTGAGCCATTTCAGTGAGATTCCCAGTTTATTTGTTCCCCCAAATGAATTAAGGATTTTTATTTTTTTCATGTAGATGAACAGTCTCCTCACTCTTTCTTGCTGTAAGACACAGTTGTGCTCTTGTTTATTAATTTAGGCAAACGCTTTTAAAGACTAGGAGTGAACCCGTCACAGCTCTCCCTCTTCGTGTTCCACACTGGTGACTAAATCTGAGAAATCTCCTCCATTCTTGTCCAGCTTTCCTGGATGAGGTCTACTGACTTCTTTAATGCCAGACCCAGGAGTACTTCTGGTGCCACACAATTACACCCTAGAAGCACTTCTGAGTCAAGTGGATCCTCCTTACGAAGTGTGAATCATCTCCCCTCAGCTCCCTCTCTGGTGGCACCCACACACTGTTACAGGCAGATCATCAGGACTACCATTCCCAAGATGCACTCACGGTGTACAGATGGGTGCTCAACCCAAGGGATGCTGCTACCTGGCGTACTTGGGAAATAGATGGTCCCTAGAGACAGTCTTGTCCTATCCTTCCATTGCATCTTTCTGGCCAGGAAAGGTACCTGCAACGAAAGTGTCCGGGACGCCTGGCCATCCAAATCCTTCCATTATGGCTTCTTGTCCAGGTAGGCCTTAAGTAATGTCAGGCCATCCACGTTGGCACCTACAGTGGAGAGCAGCACAAAACAGCATCTGTGACTATGAGTATGAGGGAGAGAGTGAGCATTGTCAGCGCTTAGAATTAAACTTGACAGCCATCAGAGCACAGTATGCCACGTCTGACCCTAAAACAAAGAGAGTCCGCGTCTGACCCTAAAACAAAGAGAGTCTGATCTGTCAGCTATCTGTTCTGAGAGAGAGAACAAGAGAAAGAGAAGGGAAACATACTGTATTTCAAAATGTTATTCTGGCAATTTCACAATATCACACATTGTCAGCTGTTCAGGTAAAATTAAGAAAAAAAAAACAATCCTATAAATTAATAAAAAGTAAAAGTTAAATAAAATAAAAATCCATTAGCAGGTTTAGTGTTTTCACCAGTTTGTAGACTGAATCCACTTTTGTGAAGGTAGTAATAAATTTGAACAGTTCTGTGCCAAGTGACAGGTAAGTTATTAACCATGAAATGCAAACACGTGACAAGTAAGCTGATGTTGTGATGATAATAATCAGGTGAGCCTGTGCTAAGATCTGGACGTGGTCATCATGGACAAGAAAATACGGATATGAGGAGACAGAACAGGAATGTCGATGTGACAACAGCAAGTGGGAATGAAGGGGAGACCAGTTAATGGCCCCTTTGATGGTGGGACACCAGTGCAGGAAAGGAAAATGAACTTTAACTGACCAGCCAGGGACAATCAGAATAATGTGGAAAGGAGGAGAGATTTAACTCAGCAATTGATCAAATCATTTGGGAAGGCATCTTCTTTATTTACCTTACCTTCCTCTGTCGTAGGATGAGGGTCTCTGACTGTTACATTGAAGCCCACTTATTTAAAGAAACAGAATAATAAAAGTATTGATGAACACAAGGATTATAGAAATATGATAACTGCGTATATAAAGTATGGTAATCTGTGTGACAGGACCCAGCCAGACTAGACAGACCAACATATAAGGAAGTTCAAGTTTTAATTTATCTTGGCACACATAGATAGTTTAATGATGCTTAACGAAGTTATTATGGATGATGTCTGCTGTTTTGTGGAGTTGTTACTTTCTTGTTGCCCCGGGTTCATGTGGAGGATTCTTCTTAGGTTGGCGTCCACTCTTTCTTTTTGCTCAGGGTCCTTCATTTGTGGTGTTCTGTGGTGCTGCTTTCTCATCGTCCTTTCTGCTGTTAGGCCCTTTGGTGTGTCGTGTGCAGCTTCATAGAGAAGAGCGTTACTGTTAGAGGCACAAGAGTTTAGATACTGAAATTCCCTTCTTGAAGTAACGGCTACTTTTTAATGGTTTTAGTCCACTGGCCCACAGTTTGGCTTGGCTGAGACATTAATAATAATAATAATAATAATAATAATAATAATAATTCCTTTTTTACAATTTACATCGTGCTTTTCTCACTACTCAAAACATATTACATAGTGAAACTATAAGTCAAACTAATGTGCAGCATCCACCTGGATGATATGACGGCAGCCATTTTTGCACCACTACACTTACCACACACACATTAGCTGTTAGGTGTTGAAGAGGTGAGGGACAGAGGGCCAATTAGAGACAGGGGATGATTAGGGGGTCAGAATGATAGGCCTACAGAGAGCAATTTAGCCTGTACATCGGGATACACCCCACTCTTTGTGAAGAATGCTCAGGGTCTTGAATGATCCCAGTGAGTTAGGACCTCGGTTTTACATCTCATTCGAAGGATAGCACCATTTTTACAGAGCATTGTCCGTGTCGCTGCTCTGGGACATTGGGATCCACACAGAGACCACAGGGTCAGCGCCCCCTGCTGGCTTCACCAACACCTCTTTCAGTAGCAACCCAAGCTCTTCCTAGATGGTCTCCCATCCAAGTACTGGCCAGGCCTGAAGATGCTTAGTTTCATGTGGGTGACCTCTTCTGAAGGACCAGGTGGTGTGGTTTCAGATCCACAAAAAGAAGGTGGCTGTCAGTTCACAGCTTTTAACTTTAAGTGAGACATTCTAGAGATTTTCAGTCATTTTGGAGAGTGGGTGTCTTGGGTCCCCTCAGAATGGAGATCAGTGAGTGTGTGTGAGGCTCTCTGACAGAATACGTGGGTGCAGCTCATTTTTAAAAAGGAATTCTAACATCTCATGATTGCTTTAAAGTCACCTCTAGTTACAAAATCAGGACCTGCTCATAGTCAAGTTATTCTGTCTGTCCCACTTCTCATTCCTTGAATTACAGCTCTTTGCTGTTGCTTGTGTCCATTTCATGCCTTGTCACTCAAGACATTTTCTGAGTGGCCTCTGCAAAGATGTCTGATTTCCACCTTCATCATCAGATGAACTACACGCAGATGCTGGTGGGGATCATTCACTTATTTTTTGATGTAAGGGGAGATGGCACAGCTGGACGTCTATTAAATCTGCCACCTTAACAGGCCTGGTGGGCCACTAAAGCCTAGAAGAATGGGCAATGCCCACTTTGTCCTACATCAGGTAGTTCATGTGCTCTTCATTCTCTGATCTCACTCCACCTTGCCTTTCTTCCAGCTCCAGTGCCTCAAGTTAGATCAGAAAGAAAATTCAACCTGCTGAAGATGCTGTTGATTTTCTATGTTCTCCTAGTGGCCAGTCCCATATTCTTTTCTATTTACTGTAAGTATCATTCATACTGATATGGAATTGAAAAGTTAAGGAGATGTGAATGCTTTGTGTATTTCTTATATGTGCAGTTGTTGGCCCCTTTACTAGGAGGACTTGCTCATTACCTCAAAACAGCTAATCATGTGGCTGTAATTCAGTGTACATAGTGGGGTCATCTGAAGGAATAACAGGCTCAAAGGAAGAAGAATTTCTGGGGTGCCAACCCGGCCATCGCTGTTTACTTCTAAGTCCAAACAGAAACAAACTCTCGATGGTGTAAAAGGAAACACAACTATTGCCACAGTAATAAAGTAGCTGGTATTAATCAGACTTTCTTGTCTGCCGTCTGCTGGTCACGGAGCTCCTTAGCTCTGGTCGCTCTGGATAGACGTGACACTTCCATCAGGGATGTTAAGTTCTTAGAGCCCAGGGACCAGAAGGGGCAGTCAGTTGCTCTCATTGGGTGTTTTCTCTTTACTTTGGTGAAAGAAAAGGACAAGACAGTTAGCCACAGCGCTCCCTTAAGCCCAGGGATGGCATCATATACCTGGGAAGAACTTGGAGGGTGAGCCTCTGACATGACAATAACCAATAAATTACCTCCAGCACTTATCATTTTCCATATAAATAAGCTTCCTTAACAAAAATCAGTCAAATACTCTCTAAAGAGGAGCAACATTAAATATCATAATAACAAGGCTTAGGGAGTTCATGCTTCATTGGGTTTAAACAAACATAAAAGATCCTTGAGCAAAGCCTGATTTATCTTAAACTAAAACAAACACTTCTCACTTCTCACTCCTTAGAGGATCTTTGATGTCTGGCCCCCGGTATTCTCCTTGGTACAAATCAAGACCCCCATCTGCCAATAAATGTGCCTCCAGATACAAATATCCAAAGAGCCTCCCATTCCTACCTTCCCTCACCGAGACTCCGTTATTTAAAGGAGGACCATGAAGACCACCTGGTGCTGTGGGTTTGTAATCAGAAAACACATCTGGTTAGTCAGAAGTCCAGAAATGTATCAGGGTGTTTCTCCTGTCCCCTTACTACTCTGCTCCTGGATTATCCCATAAGAGCTGCATGATCCATGAAGTCTGACCAACATACAGTAGACTGTTGCATTTTGCTGCTGCCTTCCACCATCTTGATGAACTTTGATATCATTTTGACCAACTAAAGATCTTCCAGTGCAGAGACATTTCCTTGTAGGTGTTGTATCCAGTAAAGAGCAGAATCCTTTGATGTCCTACACAAGTAGACATGATCAATGGCCTATCATCCAGAAGAGACCTTTATTACTGTTATTCGTGTTGTATATTTGTCTGACACCTGTATTACAACAACTGAAATAATGAAGTTGTTTTTTTATTTTTTTAACAAGTAAAGACAATGCCTGTAACGCAGCCTCCCAGTGCTCAACTAACAGACAAAAAAGCGGAGCTGCCAGCTTATCTCTCAGTGAGATGGCACAAGTTATGCAAAACTCAAGGGGAACAGAAATCTGAACGAGCTCACGTGAACACAGCAAGGAGATTTATTGAAGACATTTATTGTTATGAGTCCAAATACCAAAATGATTTGTCAAAATGCAGGCGGAGGGTCATATAGAGGCAGTTTAGAGAACAGCAATAAATCAAAATGAGTGAAAAAATAAACCAACTACAAAACTCAGGAAAATGAAAGAAGAAAACACAAAAGAAAGAATCAGAAACTGAAGCTCAGAGGATGGCTGTCTCAGGGGTTAATAATCCACCACACTTGAGGAAACGTCTCCTTTGAGCTTCCTCGTTTCTTTCCCCTGCCTACCCATCAAGTGACCGCTACATTATATTCATAGACAGGAGCGTCTGGAGGAAAGTTGTGATGTCTGCTTATTTGAAATGTTTCACCTTTTTGTTTTATGGATTATTATGGAATTTTAATGTGATGATTTAATTTGGCTGTGATGCCATGTTGTTTCTCGATGGGTGCCAACACTTTGTGGTTTTGTTGCCTAATCTCATTATTCTGTTGGTTGAGCAGCGCACATTGAAAGTCACAGTCAGTGACACAATCGCCACAATGACATTTAAGCTGCCATCACACTTTTGTGTTCATCAAAGATTACAAGACCTTGTTACTTAGTAACTGCTTTATTTTTAATATTTCATGTCTTGATCCTTTTTTCTTCTGCCTTCATGGCCTACTGATTCCTCATCCTGAGACAGAACTAAAATGACATCTAAAACCTGGGACTGGCTGTAGGTGTGGTGGCTCGTAGCCCATTCCTTATCAATTAAAGGAAGGTTTGAAGCTCCGCTCAGTTTATGACAATAACGCTGGGGTTTGAAGGAGAAAAGTCTGGCTGAAGACCACCAGTGGCAGGTCTCTCTCTGGCTGCTCACGTCAGAGGACCCTGTGATGTCATTCAGTGGCCTGAGGCTGGATGTGCAAAGCAGAGTGCACTGGCAAAGAGCTACTTTGAAAACATGTCATTCGGTGAGTCCACAGGACTGAAATATTGGTGTCATGGATCAAAGTATGTGCTCATGTAAAGGCAGATTATAAATAAATAAATAAATAAATAAATAAATAAACGGGCGGCACAGTGGCGCAGTGGGTAGCGCTGCTGCCTCACAGTTGGGAGACCTGGGGACCCGGGTTCGCTTCCCGGGTCCTCCCTGCGTGGAGTTTGCATGTTCTCCCCGTGTCTGCGTGGGTTTCCTCCCGGGCGCTCCGGTTTCCTCCCACAGTCCAAAGACATGCAGGTTAGGTGGATTGGCGATTCTAAATTGGCCCTAGTGTGTGCTTGGTGTGTGGGTGTGTTTGTGTGTGTCCTGCGGTGGGTTGGCACCCTGCCCGGGATTGGTTTCTGCCTTGTGCCCTGTGTTGGCTGGGATTGGCTCCAGCAGACCCCCGTGACCCTGTGTTCGGATTCAGCGGGTTGGACAATGGATGGATGGATGGATGGATAAATAAATAAGTGCAGCTGTATTTCACTATATATAGATGATTGGAAAGACACTGAAAACATTGAGGAGGTCTTGGGGTGCCAGCTCGGTTACCCCTGTTACTCGGTGTAATCCAAATGTAAATAATTTTAAACAAATAGAATATTTGATAACATATACAGATCATGTAAGCAAAAGAAAGGAGAACCATCTTGACTTCTATAATGAAAATCAACTCAGTGGTGTGGGTCGTCTTTAGGAGCTCCGTGCTGCTCACAGTTCTGATCTGATATAAGACGCCATTCTCTGTGGTGTCCACTCTTTTGTAGTCCCCCAGCCATTAGGGGGCAGCATCAATTACCCTCAGGGGGCGTCTTCTTACTTCAGTGGGTGACTAAACAGACGACAACGTTAGCGGCCACACCCCCTCTCGCCCTGCAGTGGTATCGCTTACCTCCGATAAACCTGGACGGTGATCCTCTGATAAGCGTATGTGACACCTAATATCATAAATTAAGCTGGGAATAACATTAATGGCAAAGATATTTTACCATTTCTACATTTTAACCGTAGTGTAAACCTTCATAAACTAGTTATAAAGCAGGTGCGTGTGACCAGCTAATATTTAAAACCACTCTCATGTTAAATATGCCGTTATACATATTAAGATTCAGAGGCTAACACACATCATAATCAGCAGTTAAGCCCCACAACGGGTTTGTTAAAGTAATAATCTCCCCCCACAGCTCATGAAGCCTAACATTTATAACTGCACATTCCCACTCTTACGAGCCGCTCCTCTTGTGCCATCCTCATCGTGTAGCACAGATAGGATCGCTGATCGTCCTCCATACTGACATGCTCTCTCCCAGCGGTCCACCAAAAGTCATCCTCATCTTCTGCCTGGGACTCATGTTTATGTGGTCCTCTGCATTCTGGAATCTTCCCAGCCTTGATGGATGAAGTGCAGACCTTCTTGAAACTTGTGGAATGCAGAGCCTGCGTCTCTGTGTGTCAGGTCAGTATCAGTCAGGCATCCAGCCCCTCCATCTTCAGGGCAGTTAGCTAAGAGCTACAATGCTGTATTATGTCTGTGCGATAATCCTAATTTAATATCTGAAACTTCTCTTATATGAGATATGCTGTGTTTATTTCTGTGATGCTATGCTGTAGCCCTGCACTAAACAGTGGCAGTAATCACTGTATATTTAACTTTAGTTAACATGAGAGTTCTTTTAGAATAATGGATTAGATTATACTTCATTTGTCTCCAAGGGGAAACTATGATTTTACAGAAGGTCAAAAAATGATATATGTAAAAATATAAGCAATAAACAACCCACTTTTCCCATTCTTTACTTATTTAAATATTTGTCTTACTGTTATCTGTCTGTGCCGTCTCCTGACTCCATTCCCTCTCTTTAAACTGCTGTCCTCCGGTGTCCACATTACCGCCTCCTCCAGCCTAATTTATGTTTTACTTGTAAAGACCTGCAGAGATTCGCAGATGAGCGCATTTCTCTGTGTTGTTATGTCGTTTTATGTATTTATCATGTAATGTGCACTAAATTACCATTTATTCCTTTGAAGAAACAATAACAAAAATAAGCATTACACAAAATGTTTGACTGGCCTCTTTAACTTCTCTCTCAGTAGATGTCACTAATGTTAAAAATGAAGACAGTAGAGAGAAATTGCTGGAGTAGAAACATAAGAAATTTGACAAATTTGAGGAGACCCTTCAGTCCACCAGACCCGTTTGTTTAGTTAATAGCTAAGCTGTCCCAACATCTCATCCTGATTTTTCTTAAAGGTTGTTGAGGTTTCTGCTTTAATTTCATGTCTCAGATGTTTGTTTCAGAGTCCCATAACTCTTTGTGTAAAGAAGAACTTCCTGGCTTCAGTTTTAGATGCACATCCCCTTAATTTCCCCTGATGTTCTCGAGTATGTGATTCACTCTTCTGAACTCTGTTGGATTTACTTTATTAATGCCTTGGAGGATTTTACAAACCCAGATGAGGTTGCCACATGATGTCCTCTGCTCAGACTAGCAGGTTTAACTCTCTGTGTCTGTCACACTACGACATGTCCTTCAGTCCCATGATGCACCTGGTTGCTCTCCTCTGCACAGCTTCATGTGCTGCTATGTCTTTCTTGTACTGAATTCACTGTCGTAATCTTCTTTATCTGAGTTTGTACAATGCTAGATACTGTAAACCCTGTCATTCTTTCTTATATTCTATAAGTGCCTTGAGGATGGGAAAGGTGCCATATAAATAAAATGCATTATTTTATAATTATTACTGCAGTGACCAGAACTGCACACAACACTCCAGATGTGGTCTCACTAGTGCATTATATCATTTGAGCACATTGTCCTTATTTGTCTTTATAATTGCTGCTGCACATTGCTTAGTCGCTAAACATGCTGTTAGACCTACTAGGGGGTCATCTGGACTGTTTGAAGTCAGGTGGGAGCCCCGGATGTTGAGCCTTAAAACAAGGTACAAATAAAGTGTATCTCAGCGTGTTCATACCAGTTATATGTTGATTAAAATAAATTTGAAAATCAGAGTTGCTGTTTCACACTGAAAACTAGTAAGGCACAATCGTCAATCTGATGTTACAAACTCTGATGGAGTAAAACAAGCAAAAAACATGGCAAGTGGTTCTTTATCAACCAAAAACTGGTAGCATTCTTAACTCAAGTGTAAAAGATGGTTACCTGTTGTATGAAATTAATTGTTTTCCTCAGATTTCATAACATTAAATCACAAGGAGCAAGAACTGGAAGAGTTAAGAATTGCATATTACAACTTGACCAGTAACAACAGTGCTCTGTTGGCGGCTCATGCTATCCTGCAGTCCAAATATGAAAGAAACAACAGTTATCTACAGGAAAGTCGAGATACCCTGCAGTCTCAGTATGTAGCTCTGAATAAGAAGCATGAAGAACTGGCCAAAGAGTTCAGTAAACTGCAGGAATACTACTGTGATGGCACAAACACATCTCATGGTGAGTGCTTTGCTGCAGGATGAGTAGATGGTGGGATCCTTGGTCATCTAATCCCTCATTTGTCATTTGCTCTTTTTGTTTCGTTTTACACAGTAAACACTTGCCCGCTATGTAAAGTGGGCTGGATCCCCTTCGGTTCCAAGTGTTACTTCATCTCCATTACGACACTGACCTGGAATGAGAGCCATGATTGGTGCCTGACAAAGGGTGGACAACTAGTGAATATAGAAAACTCAGAGGAGTGGGTATGTCATTTATGCAGGTGGATTTAAGATGACTGTCTTGAAAAACTACATACTGTAAGTTAAACTGTCAGGAAAAAAAGCTATGAAAGTGCATTAGAAGAACAATCCCAGAAAACCTAAGCTGAAGCTGAGTCAGGTCAGTGTGTTATTAAAGCGGGAATGTCTTTCTTTAGGAGATTCCTCCAATTGATCTGGAGAGTCTGTCAATGCATTTCAAAGGCCCAGGGTGGGTGACTGTCATTTTATACAAAATCTCAATGACCCTTTGTTTTGTGCCGACTACGTATGTGAGGAAGTAAAGATTCTGTCAGAGGACTCTTTCCGTCTTTCTTCATTCATTATAAGTGATGTCATCAGATGTGCTATGAATCCTAGATTGATGTTTCTTCTGTCTTGGCATGAGGAGCTCTTAGAGTTACCATTTGTACATTATGTTTACATGCATTTCTGGTTTTTGATTGGATATCTGGGAGATATGTAATGAAAAAAACGGTCATTGGTGATGCACTAGATAAATAGGATATAAAGCAATTTAAGATTTGCTCATCATTTTTCCATGAAAAATCACCAGGTGACCATTACATCACTTCAAATCAAACACAGAATGCTACTGAACTGAACTTCTGAGGTGATAGGCCCCTGTTCAGACCCAAATCAGTACAAATGTCTGCAGATTCTGTCATTGGTTGAAATCCATTGGGGGGCTGGGGTTTTTGTGAGATTTCCCCCAGGGATGTCGTATTTAGTATCCAGTATCTCTGTTAGCACACTGACACATTATTTGTGTTGGACATCACTGCCAACTGCTCATGTGACACAAGAAGTGACACCATAGCTCTGTTTATTATCAAAGCAGGTGACACAATGAGAGTTTTGTCTGTTCGTTGCATTTATAAGTGGACACTCAGGCCAGTATATGTTAAAGCAAAAAAAGAGATAAAATGTGTTTTATTTTAACCTTTTGATTGATTGTGACTAAGAGAAGACATTTCAATACAAATACGGACACATGCGAGCTAAACTGTTCATCAACTTTTTTATTTCATGTTTTCCTGTCAGGAATTTTTGAAAAATCAATCTGAAATCATTGGAGGTAATCCAAAATATTTTTGGTTTGGCCGATATGATATCATTGAAGTAGAGGAAAGTACCAGGATGGGCGGCGAGCCTGTAAAATCCAAGAGGTAAGAAGACTCCTTTCAGTCCGAGACGTCTCACTTTGACTGAATGAGCTACAAAACTGAATTAGGCAGGAGCAGAAGGGGGCTTACCTACAGGTGACACTTTACTGTCATTAGAGGAGACAAACAAGCTGTTTGCAATCTTATTTAATAGCATAAAACAGATAAATGGACATCAAAATAATTTGTTCCTTTCTGACATTATTGAATAACAAAGCATTTTTTGCCTAAATATCACATAAATATGGCCGATGACTGCTGACTTCACATTTGCCGACTCCTTTCCCTAATCCTGCCAGTAATGCTGGCCTTACACATGTAGTCATGAATGTTGTGTCACAGAGCTCTGAACACAATAATGAAATATGTTACAAGTGACAAACACTTTACAGTGCAGAAAACCAAAGTACAAGTAAATAAGTGAGAAGGTCCTTTCTGAACTTAAACACCCGGCTGAGGTGTGTGGTTTCTATTAGGAGTGTTCTTTACAATTCTGTTTAATTCATCCACCATGGCTTAGTCCTGCCCCGGACTGCCCGTGTCCAGTAAGTATGGAAAGTTCAGTTAATGAGCCACACGACTGACAGACAATCCTCTTTGCTGCACACACTGGTTGCCTTTCATCAGTGACGTGTCTGAATTCAGGTGATGTATGTGAGCCTACAAGGTCAGTCAGATCAGGAGAAAGCCTGACAGCTCCTCTTGTGTTTGAGAGCCAGTGATGACTACAAAGGAAGATGTGTGGAGATACGGCTGAATACGAATAGGATGTTTATAACAGGTTGTGAAATTAAAAATCGATGGGTCTGTGAGTTTGCTGCATTTTCGCTTCGTAAATAAACTGCTATCAAGAGTTCCAGCCACCTGCCAGAGCCGCTGTCTTCAGGAGTCGTAAGGATCACTTCATCAGCAAATCACAGAGCCACTAGTCTGAGCAGAGTCCAGAAGGTCACCTCACTTTGTCATGTAGGTGACAGAGGTAGTGAGTGACAACATACTCGACATACAGGACTGGGAGGAAATGAAAGCTGACATCTTCTTGTAATCTCAGTGTTAGTCTGTGGCTTCTTCCCAGTTCTGACTGAATAGACCCCCGGACCCTGAACTGCACAAGTGGTCATAGATAACAGATGAAATGATAAAGCTTCATTTACACATGAGAAGAAAATGCACAGTTCCTAACTTTTATAAGACAATTTTCCATTTGTTTAACAAGCAACACATGTAAGTCATTTCATCATTTAGTAAAATTAAGATATGTTACCAATATGGGTTTGCTTAAGTTTCTACCCCCTTCCTAGTATTTACTGCTTTTGCGTGTTTTACATAAGGCATGGCCTCCAACCTTTACAAAAATGCAATATTAGAAAAAGGAAACCTGGGGAAACACATAATATGGTTTTTAAATTACTGCTTTCTTTATTTAATGATCAAAGTTCTTATCCAACACCTTTGTGACTGATGTGAAGGTGTCATTGCCCCCAGAGTTTCAGTACTTGGTTGTTGCAATTTAACACCAGAAATAAGAACTAAACACTCTAATTTATAATTTGAGATCAGACTTTGACGTTACTGTTGAGGAGTGATAGCCCGCTGGTCTTTGCTTTCATTCAGATACATTCAGAGTATTGTGAGTATAAACTCTTCATTTCAGCACTTCTGTGAGGTACAGATAGATAGATAGATAGATAGATAGATAGATAGATAGATAGATAGATAGATAGATAGATAGATAGATAGATAGATAGATAGATAGATAGATAGATAGATAGATAGATAGATAGATAGATAGATAGATAGATAGATAGATAGATAGATAGATAGAGTAGATACTTTATTAATCCCAAGGGGAAATTCAGCCAGTTTGACGAGGCTCTGAAACTCTGTGTCCTCTGAGCCATTCAGCTGTAGGTTTTCTTTATTGTGGTGGCGCATTGACCTGCTGTGTCATCCAGCTACACCTTGTCTTCAGGTCATGGACAGAGGACTGGCCGTTCTTCTTAAGAAGGTTCAAAATGACAAGTCTTCACACACTGAGGCAGCAGCAAAGCCCCCCTCTTCATTACACTGCCAGCCCCATGTTTTATTGTAGGTATGAAGTTCTTATCATTGATTGCTGTGTTAGTTTGACACTAGACCTAGAGGGACCTGCGCCATCCACAAAGTTCTTGTCTGTCTTTATTACAAGAGATGTGAAGATGATCGAGGTGACTCTGTGCAGTTATGAGATGAGCACCAAAGCTGCTCTTGGATAGCAGAGTTGTTTTCTCTTACTGCTCTCCCATGAGTCCTGCTGTTACTCTTCATCTCTCATACCATAGAGTCATGAACTCTGACCTTAGAGGAGGGTAGACAGGCCTGAGGGTGTTTGGATGTTTCTTCTAGAATCCTCTGTGACTTTTTGACTCAGGCATTGCTGTGTCCTTAAGGGACTTTGGCAGGCCAGCTTCTCCTATGAAGATTTTGCTCTTTTCTGAATGTTTTTTGGTTTGGAGATGATGGCTGTCACTGTGGTGTAGTGGAGTCACAGAGACTTAGGAATGGCTAACGATTTCCTGATTTCACTCACGTTTTTTTTTTTATCTCTTCTGAGATTTCCTTTGATCAAGACTCAGTGATCTTCTAGAAACCTTAGGGTGACAAGTTCACTGTCATAATAAGTGAGGTTTAGATTCAGTAAGGCTGGCTGTGTCTTTTTATCAGGGATCTTTGCTCAGCTCTTTGCAGGAGTCCCTAAAGAGACAATTCACCAGGCTACTTTATTACTTCAATATCTTAGGAAGCAACTTATAAACGGTGTTACACCTTTACTCTGATTGCTGTCATCTAATATTACATTTTGTGTAAAGATCTGCAGCCATTCATTATGACAAATATACAAAAATGGAGAACATGTGGCAGGGAGCAAAAACTTGAACGTCACTGTGCATTTATCTGAATCAGAGCTGCCATCGTGAAGAGCATTTACCACCACGTGACGTGACGTCTCTTCTGTATTGTTAATGTCTGAGTCTTAACATTTACCACCATGTGACATGACATCTATTCTGTATTATTAATGTCCGAGTCTTGACACAAGTTTTATCACTGATGGAGTCTATTAAGCCAACTACTGATGATTTGACTTTTTAAGCAGTGACATTACTCTTTCCATTTTATCACTTGAGTTGATATTTTTAATGATATTCATATTGATGTTTTTCTTTTTTTAACTTATGTCTCAGGTGCTGGACTCTGTAATTTTAATACTCGTTATACTTGGACCTTCAGTAGTTTTATTTTATCGTTCAGTATATATTTATACTTTGCAGATTTGTTCTAGATGTCCATCTCACAAATGATCTTGTATTGCCCTGTTTTGTTGTGTTGATTTTTATTGTATTCTTAACTTGAGATGCTGTGCTCTATGATACGGTTTGTGCAGAATAAAAATGAATTGCTTTATAATGTCTGTTTGACTTCCTTTACCTGTGCCCTTATTTTGTATTCTGACTTTGAGTGAATGAACTTTGCTGTGTTAAGAGAAATGTCTCGCTTTACATATTTTAAATGGTGCATTTACTTCGCTCGCTGCCATTTTTGAAATCTGTGATCTTTCTGTTCACTCAGAGATCGTTTGGTGATCCAAGCCACCCACCCTGTTCATTTCATGTTGCCTCCTGTGGTGTTTCAGGTATATTTTCGGTGACTTCAATACCTCAGACATTTTTACAGTTTAAAGAATATACAATTAAATTTGGCCTTATGGACACTGATCAACAGAAAAATACTCTTGATGTCAAAGTGAAAACAGATCTCTGCAATCTCTAAATTCATGACAAATCTAAAACACAGAATCAGTGATGGTGTCTGTTTTCATGCCCTTCAAGTCAGTATTTAGTAGATGCCCCCTTCGCCACCATGACACCCTTGAGTCTGTGTGCACAGGTCTCTCTGTCTCTATCACTTTTGCATATTTCCCCTCCATTCATTTTCACTGAACTGCTCAGGAGTGATCAGTCTCTTTCAAGTCCAGCCACAAGTTGTCAAGTGATTTGAGATCTGGACTTTGACATGGCCACTCCTGGACATGAACATTGCTGTTCTGAAGCCTCTCCTGTGTAGTTTTGGCTCATTATTTTATATAGTTGTCATTTTATTTTATATAGTTGTCTTTCTGGAAAAGCAAGTCTTGTCCCAAGATATGGGTTTATTACACATTGCATTGGGTTTTCCTGCAGAATGTTTCTGTATTTTGCTGCATTCATTTTCCCATCTGCTATCATAAACATTCTTGGGTCTGCTGCAGAGAAACCTCCTCATAGCCCGATGCTGCCCTCTGCATACTTAATGGTGGCGATGGTGTGCTTCAGTGCTTAGCTTATGCCAAACCTGGGGTTTAGTCTGATGCCCAAAAAGCTTGTTTCCTCATTGAACCATAGAATCTTCTTCCAGCATATGTCAGCGTCTCCCATGTGCCTCCTGGGAAACTTGAGCAGAGATGTCTAATGTGTCTTTTTCTCTTTGCCATCTGAGCAAGAGATGTTGTCTATGCAGTCTCTGTAATATTAGCTACTGTAGCTTGTATAGAAAATTCAATCAATGTATAATCATTTTTACAATCTATTACAAGAATATGCTTGTATGAAGTTGTAGCAATGAATTATTAAATATAAAGATAAGGACTTAATGCAGCTAAAGACTTTATGCACGTGAGGTTTTTGTCTCATCTTAGGGGAGCCACCAAAGTAATTATCATGGTTAAAATGAGCTAAATGAGTAATGAACACCCATTTAGAAAGTGAAGTGGTGATAACATCAATAGGAGAATCTGCAGAACACTCCTATTAAAGATGTGGTTTTCAGAATCCATATTACTAACCGAGAATGCTAAACCGGATGGACGCAGGGACATCCGGCCATGGGCCGTAGCCGCAAAAAGACGTACTGTGCAGGCGCCCCAAGAAATGAGGGGCCGCGAGAGGCGGACAAGACCACAGAAAAAAGGAGTGAGCACAGAAAAAAGGAGTCAAAGAAATAAGGCGGCGCGAGCACAGAAAAAAGGAAAAGGCACAGAAAAAAGTAGTGAAACGCAGGCAAAGCACGAAACCCATTGCACACGAAACTAGCACACAAAAAAAAAGAAGACGCTCGCGCACAACAGCAAGGCACCCCCCCCCCCCCCCCCCCTACAGGCACCGGACGGGACACACACCAAGAGGGGGATTTAACAAGCCCATGGAAGACAAAAAAAAAAAAGAACACAAAACCACCCCACACACCCTACAAGCAACGGATGGGACACACACAAAGAGGGGGATTCAACAAGCCCCTGGAACACAAAAAGAAAGAGGACGCTCGCGCAACAACAATCCTCACCTCCCCCCACCCCCCCCCCCCCCACATCAATAAGAAGTGACACCCAAAGCCACATATCTAAAGGAAACGTCCATATTAAACATACGTCATCTCAACACCTTCACACTAGGCAGCATAGGTGGATCTCCTTACAATAAAGCACTATTTACCGTTCAACTACAGAAAAAGCTCCATATTAACAGTGAGTGCGATCCTCCTTATTACTTAACCATATTTCGCACGCTGAGGAACAAATAAGTCATGCATACACGGTCACGGGTACAAAACAATTCGGATCGGATAACGGGACAAAACACACGAACACGAATGAAACAACAAAATACACGGGGGCGCATACAACGCGCTTCGGAAACTCCGGGAGAAAAAATGTCTCGGATCAAAAAACGCAAAGCTCAAGTAACCCCGTTACAGAGACGTGCCCAAATGGACAGACACAATGAACGTAGACGCATACAGCGCGCGTCTCAAAGTGCTGCATCGAAACAAGCACGATTTCAAAAGAAAGAGCTCGCGACTCAGACATACAAAAAAGGGAGCGAATAGACAGAATAAATGAACGAAGACGTGTACATCGCGCATATGACCTGCCAGAAAACAAGCAAGCAAGACTCCAAAAGCAGAAAGCTCAACTGACCGACATACAAAAATGGACAAGGCTCGATACAAACAATGCACGACGTAGACTGAAACGGACTTTTGGGAAAGCGGAGGCGAATCAATTAAAACTACAAAATAGCACGTCACAAATAATGGACATGCAACAACGCGGCACTCAAACGCCACAAGCAAAACATGCCCGTCGCAGACATCAACGCCAGACAACGCCTTCAATAATGAGTCCACTATTGAGGAAAATTCATTGGGATTAATAAATGTCATTTGCAATCATTGTCATTCACTTAACTTCCCAGAAGAAACAACTGGCAATACAAATAATGAATTTACACGTTGTTGTCAAAAGGGTCAGATTAGACTGCCTCCTTTACATTCATATCCTGAATATCTACAGAAGCTTAGATTAGACTGCCTCCTTTACATTCATATCCTGAATATCTACAGAAGCTTCTAACTAACGATGTGCCTGAAAGTAAAAACTTTATGAACTGCATTAGATCCTACAATAGTTCATTTGCTTTTGCATCTACCGGAGTACATATCAGGCCACCAAAAGGCAATGGCCCATACTGCTTTCGCATATGTGGTTAACAAAACGCACTATATTATGTCCAAAAAATATTAATGTTAATCACATTAATAACCAGGTCATTTCATTACTTCCTGGAGAGACACGGCTCTTTCTAAGTTCTGACAAAGTTGACTCTGATGACAACAATGAACATCTGAATTTCCCCTTAGAATATTTGAACACTATTAACCCAGACGGATGACCACAACACAACCTTACCCTTAAAAACAGTGTTATTCAAGCAACAGTTCTTACAGAAGCACATGCTAACAATACTGTTCTCATTCCTAGAATTGACCTTACGAGTTCTGACCTGGATTTACCTTTTACATTGAAACGCCGACAGTTCTCCATTAAACCTGCATTTGCCATGACCATCAACAAATCACAAGGACAAGCCATGGACAAGGTTGGCATCTACCTCTCTGAACCCGTTTTTGGACAAGGACAACTTTATGTTGCCTTCTCACGTGTTCGACGTTCATCTGACATTAAAGTTAAAGTTATAAATGATCCATGCCAAGGAAGACTCATTCAAAGACAAGACACCATCTTTACTACTAATCTTGTATACAAAGAAATATTCCAATAAAACATTACTCTATGCCAAACACTCTATTTTTTATTTATATAGGCATCATCCAAACCTGCACACTATTCTATATCTAATTCATACATCTCACTCTTTGTCATGCCCCAATGCCAGGGGTTGGCGAGCGAAGCGAGCAGGGGACGGAGCCCCCTAGTAATGAGAGAATTGACATGTATACAAAGTGCCACAAGAATGAACCAGAGACATCAAAAAGGTTTAGAGCAGCCACCCGTATATTATGCCCTGGCTGCAAGTGGGTACATTTGTTGTGAGTTGTTCACAGGTCAGAGTCCAAAACAGAACTGATTTAAGGCTATAAAGATGGTGGCTTTAAAGGCTGAGACTGGAAGTTAAGTTATCAGGACTTGAACCAGAAGTGATGTCATTGGGACCAGAAGTAACGTCATTATTTGCATTGGAATCAGAAATGATGTCATTGGGACCAGAAGTAACGTCATCATTTGCGTTGGAATCAGAAATGATGTCATTGGGATCAGAAGTAACATCATCATTTGCACTGGAACCAGAAGTGATGTCATTGGTACTGGAAGTGACATCATCATAGGTACTGGAACCATTTGGGATTTCCCATGGTTGGCCTGTAGAAGATCGAGAGAGAAAGTTAGTGCACCCTGCCACCCCCTGGTCTAGTTTGGAACTATCATTATTCAGTTCACGTGTGTGACAAGATCCCCCCTCAGCCCAGACCCATTAAGTCAGGCAATCCTGACCGAGAGGTTGTGATCTCGAGGAAGTGCATTAGGCGTTGGTATGGAGAGAGCCCTTATGATCAACAAACGATGGCTAAAGTACAAGAAACCACCTGGTGACCCGTGGATTTAAGTCCTTGTGTAGGGACATCCACTGTAGGGGTGCATGATCCATAACAAGAGTAAATTCAAGGCCCGAGAAGTAGTACCTCAATTGTGTAATCGCCAATTTAATCACAAGGGCTTCCCTTTTCACCGCCACATTCCTGGTCTCTCGATCCAACAGTTTTCCTGCTTAGGAACATGACGGGGTGTTCAACACCATTGTTGCTGTGGCTCAGCACAGCTCCCAGGCCTGTGTCCAAAGCGTCCATCTGAAGAATGAAAGTTAGTGAAAAATTAGGCTTTCAATACTGGTGTTGATGTAATAGCCTACTTTAAGTCACTAAATGGAGCGTCTGCCTTATTAGTCCATACCACAATGTTTGGATCCCTCTTCTTTGTTAAATCACTCAAGGGTGCCGGTCTCTCAGAAGACCGAGGTACAAACCGGCGGTAATAAACCGAGAAATGCTTGGACTTGACATTTGTTTCGCGGACAGGGCCAATTCAATATGGTGTCTATCTTTGAACACCGTGGCTTCACGGTAATTGACCCACCAAAAAAACAAAATATTTAGCTTCCTTCAACCCAAAAAAGCATTTTTTTGGTTTGATTTGAACCCCAGCCTCACCCAGTGTCTGCAATACCACTCATACCTGCAGTAAGTGTTCCTTGATTAAACTGATGGAAGTCATTACAAAACCTCCAACTTCCATCAGGCTTACTAACCAAGACTATCGGACTGGACCAGAGACTTTGACTTTACTCAGTTACTCCTAGCTCTAGCATGCGCTTGATTTCAAGCTCCACTTCTCTTTTTGCCTCAGGAGACGATGGGGGCGCTCTCGAACTATAACCCCGGGTTCTGTCATAATATCATTTACAATCAGAGAGGTCCTTCCAGTTTTTTCATTCACTACCTCCGGCACAGACAGAATAACTGGTTCGAGTTCCTGTCTCTGTCTGGAATTTAATTCTGTACCAAAGTTAAGGATGTTTTTATGAGCAAAGAATGAGCTTGACTTAGCGGAGGATGGATCAGGATCCCTGTCCTTCCACGGTTTCTGCAAATTCACATGATATATCCACTCACTTGGCCGAAGATTGGGCTGTTTCATCAAATAGTTGATGAGTCTTTTCCTCTCCTTAACTTCTTAACGGCGTTGCCAATGGGCTAGCAATTTAGAATTCGAGGTGGGAACTAGAACAATGACACGATCCACCAGGTGGAATTCTCGGTGGGCCATACCACAATCATAATAATGGACATGTGCTGCCTCCATCTCCTCCATGTGACTTTTGAGTATGGGCCGAATTTTTCCAAATCCATTGCGCAATTGCGTGATATATTCCAATATATTTGACGAGGTTAAAAATCAGGTTATGTCATGTTATGTTTCTTCTGGGATTCTTCCATCCTGCCGACTACGACATTTCACAAGAACAAACCAGAGAGATCAAAAAGGGGTGGGGCAGCCACCCGTATAGTATGCCCTATTTGCAAATGGGTAAATTTGTTGTGAGTTCTTCACTGGTCAGATTCCAAAACAGAACTGATTTAAGGCTGCAAAGATGGAAGAGATGTCATCAGGAACAGAACCGGAAGTGATGTCATTGGGACTGGAAGTAACGTCATCATTTGCGTTGGAACCAGAAGTGATGTCATTGTAGGTGCAGGAACCATTAGGGATTTCCCATGGATGGTCAGCAGAAGATGGAGAGAGAAAGTCAGTGCATCCCGCCACCCCCTGGTCTAGCGTGGGCATATCATTATTCAGGCCCATTAGCTGCCTCCCACACGCACGTGTGTTACAGAAGTTACATGATGTTACATGACATGATGTATCACATAAGGTAATAGTTGTTCTAACTGATTGCTCACTCCATGGACTGAGACATTTGTGCCTACTCTGTGCAAATAAAGATATGTTCTGCATTCTTATCTGAGCTCCTTGACTGCCTTCTTTGAAGGCAGAGGAAAGTTCATCAACATAATCTAGTGACGCCCAACGTGATTAGGAAGAGGCAGAGAATCCGGGAAACTGCAAATTCAGGTGCACTCTAACAAAGGTCATTGATTTTTTGTTATTACATTGTTAGTGTCACTTTCACTGGGGTTTCATCCTGCCAAAGCAGACACGGTAAGAAGCTTCTCTTATAGAACTAAGAGTATGGAAAGAACAGTGAGAGTACAGAACTGAGAGATCAAATTGAGGGATTATTTTAAATAAGCATATAAATAATTGGAAATCCTATAGAGTACTTATAGGCACCTACAACACTGCCCCGCTGTAGTGAAAGTATATTCAGAAACTAAGTGGGTAGGCAAAGGCCTTGAGTAACACTTCACTGTGGGTTTATTCTTCCAATAAAACCAGTGAAGGGCAGGCAGAAGACAAAAAATAATGCTTAATGCTGCTTCAGTGGGTTACCTGGCTCATCAATTCATAGTTCTAAGGTAATATTGAGCCTATCACTTTGGAATAGATCCGTAGTTGGCCAAGGCAGAAGGCTGCCTCACTGATTTACACTAGGTAACACCATTGGAGAGAGTGGGTAGCAGATGAAAATCCTATTGAATACTGATGTTAAGGTTTGGGGTCTTTAAGTTCATTTTGGTAAACGGCTATTATAATAATAGATTATCTAGGAAGGACTTTGATTAATGGATACTGGCCTGGGTGTGAACAATTTACTACAGAAGAACCAGATCACCTTGGTGGGTTATCTCTAGGAGGCTACAGGAGGAGTGCCGAAGGGCCTTATCAGAAAGCCTGTTTGGTGGAAACACCAAGGAAACATTCAATTAAGGAGGGCTGACAAAGGCACTCGCCTATGGTTACAGTCAACTACTGAAAATTCTTGCACTATGTAAGAAGCAAAATATTAGTGGTTATGTTGGTGTTATGTCCATGAGAAGAAACAGCAATGAAACAATTCCCAAGGGATGCGATGTTCCTGTTGAAAGTTATGCGAGTCCCAGTGCTATCCATGCTGGAAAGTGTGTGATAATTGAGCAGCCTAGGGCATCATCTTTACCTGGAGGAGATTTTGCAGACAGTTGCCTTGTTAACTTGCCTACTTGGCATCCTTATAAATTAACAGTGTGGGTAAGAAATGAAACTGATCCTGATGTAATAATTTCAAAGAATTATGTTATTGCTCAATTGACTGTACCGCATGCTATACTTTCCAGTTCTTCCTCAGACTGTAACCAGCTTGGCAGAGTAGTGTGTGGCTGCTTATCCCCTCAGTTACAGAATGAAGCTGAAAACTTGAATTTAGGTTTCGACTTTGGTGATTCTCCACTGTCAGAAGCATAGAAGCTCAGGATCACTAAGAGGCTGTATTAGTTTTCAGATGTTTTTGAATATAATGACCTGGATTATGGTCATGCAACTAAGGTCAGGCATCACATCAAATTTAAGAATGAAACACCCTTTAAACAGAGGTCAAGGTCCATACATCCTAATGATTATGAAGTGGTATGGCAGCATCTCAAAACTCTCTTGGAAGCTGAAATAATACGTGAATCAGAGTCCCCATACTCATTTCCCTTTGGTCGTTGTTCAGAAGAAGAACGGTGATGTCAGACTGAGTGTGGATTACCGCAAATTAAACTCAGTTTAGAACTAAAGATGCTTATGCACTTCCCAATCTGGAGGAAATGTTCTCTGGACCTTTGGGTGCTCAGTGGTTTTCAGTAATGGATTTGAAATCTGGATATTATCACATTGAAATAAAAGAATCAAACAAGCCCAAGACTGCCTTTGTATGCCCCATGGGCTTCTTGGAATTCAACTGTATGCCACAGGGAATAACTAATGCCCCGAGTAGTTTTTAAAGACTAATGGAGAAAAGCATGGGAGAAATGAGCTTAAAAGAATTGTTGGTGCTCCTTGATGATTTGATTGTGTTCTCTAGCAGTTTAGAAGAACATGAAGCATGATGTTTACGTGTGCCAAGCCGCCATAGAGAAAATGATCTTAAATTTTCTCCAGACAAATGCAAATTCTTCCAAACTTCAGTTCGCTATCTGGGACATGTAGTATTAAGGAAGGGAGTTCACACTGACCCTGACCAAATTAATGCTTTAACCACCTGGCCTGTACCTAAGAACCTTAAAGAACTTCAGTCCTTTTTGGGATTTTCTGGTTATTATCGCTGTTTTATTCAGGACTATTCTAAAATTGTTAAACCTCTAAATGACCGTATATCTGGCTACCCTCCTTTGAAGAAAAAAGCTAAGAATAGAAGAACTGGTGGCCTTATGTCCTTCAATCCCAGAGAATATTTTGGAGATCGTTGGACATCTTCATGTCAAACTGCTTTTGAACTAATCATTAACAAGTTAACAACCGCACCAGTCCTGGGCTTTGCTAATCCCAAATTATCTTATGTGCTTCACACTGACGCTAGCACTACAGGACTGAGAGCAGCTCTGCACCAACAGCAAGATGGGCAAACACGTGTCATAGCATATGTTACTAGAGGATTGTTGGGTGAGATACCGAGCACATAAGCTGGAATTTTTGGCCTAAAAATGGGCAGTTGTAGAAAAATTCCAATATTACCTGCATGGCAATCACTTCACTGAGATCACAGACAACAATCCTTTAACTTATGTGCTTACCTCTGCAAAGTTGGATGCGGCAAGCTATTGTAGGTTGGCTGCACTGTCGACATTTAATTTTGACATCAAATCTCATGCATAGAAGCAAAATCAAGATGCAGATGGTCTCTCGAGATGGCCACAAAACCCAGTTGTTGAAGATGCAGTGTCACAAGGAGAAAGGAATCCAATAAACCATGTTACATTCCATCATTTATCATCTTCTGCAAAACATTCAGTTCTTCATATTGATGCAGTTGTGGCCAACTATGAGAAACATCTTCTTAGTGTCTGTAGTCACGACTTGCTTCCAATCTCATTAGTTGAATCACTTGCACTCCATCCTCATGCCATACCTGATGGTCTTGAAGATAACTGTGCAACTGTAACAATGCCTGCCTTTATCCACAATTAACATATTAGATATCAGAATGCTGATCATGTCATTGGAAGGATCATATCTATGATGAACAAAGGTGAGCAAGTTCCAACTTATTCCAGCGTTGATTCTCCCTACTTTAAGCTAATGATGAAAGAATGGAATCGTCTGGAGCTAAAGAATAGTATTCTGTACAGGACACGCCAGTGCAACTCTAAAGCTGCCTGTCAACTTGTGCTGCCAGAAGCACTACAAGCAATTGTTCTTAAGAATCTCCATGATGATATGAGGCATTTAGGAATCAAACCCACTCATGACTTAGTGAGATCTCAATTCTATTGCCCAAAAATGGCTTATGATGTTGAGAAGATCAAATTTTGTGGCAGATGGGTTAGGCAGAAATCTCAGCCTGTGAAAGCTTCTTGCTTAGTCAACATCCAAACCAACTGACCGATGGAATTTATCTGCATGGATTACTTATCTTTAGAACCTGATAGCAAAAATACTAAAGGTATACTTGTTATCACAGACCATTTTATGAAGTTTGCAGTAGCCATACCAACTAGGGACCAGAAGGCTAGCACTGTTGCTAAATGCCGGTAGGAGCAGTTTTTAGTACATTATGGGTTTCCAGAGAAACGTCATAGTGATTAAGGTAGAGATTTTGAATCGTAGACAACAAAAGGACTTTGTGCTCTAGTAGGTGCCAAGAAGGTGAGAACCAGTCCCTATCACCTGGGGGGAAATCCTGTTGAATGATACAACAGGACACTTCTTAATATGTTAGGTACCCTCAGAGACAAAGAGAAGAATTGATGGTGTGACTTTGTCAAACCCCTCACTCATGCTTGTAACTGTTTAAGAAATTAAGTTACTTGGTTCTCTTCATGTGAACTTATTCTTAGGAGACAACCTTGGTTACCTATTGACGTTGCATTTGGTCTACCAAAACATAATGTCCAGTCTACATCACATTTGTAATATGTGAGGACCTTGAAGTATAACATTCAGGAAAGTTATCAACTTGCTATCAGAAATTCTCAAAAGATTGCTGACTGGAACAAAAAACAATTTGATAAGTCAGTTAGAGAATCTACTTTAATGGAAGGAGATTGTGTTCTTGTCCAGAATTTACACCTACACAGTAAGCATAAGTTGGCTGACCACTGGGAACCTACTGTGTATTTAGTGGTCAAACAAATGAATGATTTGCCTGTTTATTTCATTGAACCAGAGGGACATAAAGGTCCACTACGTACTTTACACAGAGATCTTTTGCGGCCCTGCGGAGCATTGACCGAGGAAATTAATGATGGGGTGGCTGAGGTTAAGCCAATACCCTGGCCTAGACCAAGGCAGAGACTGGTACAAGCAGCTGTTGAAGAAAGTACAGAATCGGATAATGATGACGAACCCTATTATCACCCAAAGGGCCACTGGACTTGTACTAATAGGAGGTTCACTAATGTGTATGAAGTTCCATTTGATCGAAATGGGCCAATAACCACTTGTGTAACTGAGTTGGGAGATCAGGGTGAGTTCCTGCAAGAACAGCTTCACACAGAACATGGAGAAGATGCATATTTACAAGGTACTATGGAGATTCCTTGTAATGATTCTGAAAGGAAAGATGATGTACAGATAGATATGTCACCTGTCTGACTGAGACTGAAGTGGAAAGAGATTCTGAGGGATCGGAAAAATAAAAGTTTGTGATTGATAAGAACATTCCTGCTTCTATGATTGAGGTAAAAGACACTGAACCTGAAAGGCAGGAGCTACAGAAGAGAACTTTACAGAAGAACTGTCATTTAGTCCTAATGATTGTAGTGTCAGCAAAGAAAGAACAGAGGTTACAGATGGGACTTCATCTGAAGATACTAATGAGGCAATTGGAGATGAAGAAAGAAAAAAGAATGCAAAAATTAAGTATAGATGTGTACAGAGTTGAGTCCAGAACAGGACTGAGTAAAAGCAGGATGTGGTCTGGTTTTTATGGCTGTTTGAAGGAAGTGACGTCACTGGGGCCGGAACCAGGCAGAATTTCTCATGTTTGGTTCAGCAGGCAGGCCACTGGTTGGTCGTCAATGGCTTATGCAATACCATTGTAAGACCCTGGAGCTCATATAAATTGCTCAAAAAATTAAAGGCACACTTTTTAATCCGAGTATAGCATCAAGTCAATGAAACGTCTGGGCTATTGATCTGGTCAGTTAAGTAGCAGAGGGGCTTGTTCATCAGTTTCAGCTGCTTTGATGTAAATGAAATTAACAACAGGTGCACTAGAGGGGCAACAATGAGACAACCCCCAAAACAGGAATGTTTAACAGGTGGAAGCCACTGACATTTTTCCCTCCTCATCTGTTTTTTCACTAGCTTTGCTGCATTTGGTTATGGTCAGTATCACTTCTGGTAGAATGAGGCGATACCTGGACCCTACAGAGGAGGCACATGTGGTCCAACTTCTCCAGGATGGCACATATTGATGCAGAAGGTTTGCTGTGTCTCCCAGCACAGTCTCAAGGGCATGGAGGAGATTCCAGGAGACAGACAGGCAGTTACTCTAGGAGAGCTGGACAGAGCCCCTCGTAGAAGGTCCTTAACCCATCAGCAGGACCCACCAGTATTTGTTCCTTTGGGCAAGGAGGAGCAAGATAAGCACTGCCAGAGCCTACAAAATGACCTCCAGCAGTCAGGCCACTGGTCTGAATGTCTCTGACCAAACAATCAGAAACAGACTTCATGAGGATGGTCTGAGGGCCCAACATCCTCTAGTTTCCCCTTGGGATTAATAAAGTATCTATCTATCTATCTATCTATCTATCTATCTATCTATCTATCTATCTATCTATCTATCTATCTATCTATCTATCTATCTATCTATCCCTCACAGAAGTGCTGAAATGAAGAGTTTATACTCACAATACACTGAATGTATCTGAATGAAAGCAAAGACCAGCGGGCTATCACTCCTCAACAGTAACGTGAAAGTCTGATCTCAAATTATAAATTAGAGTGTTTAGTTCTTATTTCTGGTGTTAAATTGCAACAACCAAGTACTGAAACTCTGGGGGCAATGACACCTTCACATCAGTCACAAAGGTGTTGGATAAGAACTTTGATCATTAAATAAAGAAAGCAGTAATTTAAAAACTATATTATGTGTTTCCCCAGGTTTCCTTTTTCTAATATTGCATTTTTGTAAAGGTTGGAGGCCATGCCTTGTGTAAAACACGCAAAAGCAGTAAATACTAGGAAGGGGGTAGAAACTTAAGCAAACCCATATTGGTAACATATCTTAATTTTACTAAATGATGAAATGACTTACATGTGTTGCTTGCTAAACAAATGCAAAATTGTCTTATAAAAGTTAGGAACTGTGCATTTTCTTCTCATGTGTAAATGAAGCTTTATCATTTCATCTGTTATCTATGACCACTTGTGCAGTTCAGGGTCCGGGGGGTCTATTCAGTCAGAACTGGGAAGAAGCCACAGACTAACACTGAGATTACAAGAAGATGTCAGCTTTCATTTCCTCCCAGTCCTGTATGTCGAGTATGTTGTCACTCACTACCTCTGTCACCTACATGACAAAGTGAGGTGACCTTCTGGACTCTGCTCAGACTAGTGGCTCTGTGATTTGCTGATGAAGTGATCCTTACGACTCCTGAAGACAGCGGCTCTGGCAGGTGGCTGGAACTCTTGATAGCAGTTTATTTACGAAGCGAAAATGCAGCAAACTCACAGACCCATCGATTTTTAAATTCACAACCTGTTATAAACATCCTATTCGTATTTAGCCGTATCTCCACACATCTTCCTTTGTAGTCATCACTGGCTCTGAAACACAAGAGGAGCTGTCAGGCTTTCTCCTGATCTGACTGACCTTGTAGGCTCACATACATCACCTGAGTTCAGACACGTCACTGATGAAAGGCCACCAGTCTGTGCAGCAAAGAGGATTGTCAGTCAGTCGTGTGGCTCATTAACTGAACTTTCCATACTTACTGGACACGGGCAGTCCGGGGCAGGACTAAGCCATGGTGGATGAATTAAACAGAATTGTAAAGAACACTCCTAATAGAAACCACACACCTCAGCCGGGTGTTTAAGTTCAGAAAGGACCTTCTCACTTATTTACTTGTACTTTGGTTTTCTGCACTGTAAAGTGTTTGTCACTTGTAACATATTTCATTATTGTGTTCAGAGCTCTGTGACACAACATTCATGACTACATGTGTAAGGCCAGCATTACCGGCAGGATTAGGGAAAGGAGTCGGCAAATGTGAAGTCAGCAGTCACCGGTCATATTTATGTGATATTTAGGCAAAAAATGCTTTGTTATTCAGTAATGTCAGAAAGGAACAAATTATTTTGATGTCCATTTATCTGTTTTATACTATTAAATAAGATTGCAAACAGTTTGTTATTCTCCTCTAATGACAGTAAAGTGTCACCTGTAGGTAAGCCCCCTTCTGCTCCTGCCTAATTCAGTTTTGTAGCTCATTCAGTCAAAGTGAGACGTCTCGGACTGAAAGGAGTCTTCTTACCTCTTGGATTTTACAGGCTCGCCGCCCATCCTGGTACTTTCCTCTACTTCAGTGATATCATATCGGCCAAACCAAAAATATTTTGGATTACCTCCGATGATTTCAGATTGATTTTTCAAAAATTCCTGACAGGAAAACATGAAATAAAAAAGTTGATGAACAGTTTAGCTCGCATGTGTCCGTATTTGTATTGAAATGTCTTCTCTTAGTCACAATCAATCAAAAGGTTAAAATAAAACACATTTTATCTCTTTTTTTGCTTTAACATATACTGGCCTGAGTGTCCACTTATAAATGCAACGAACAGACAAAACTCTCATTGTGCCACCTGCTTTGATAGTAAACAGAGCTATGGTGTCACTTCTTGTGTCACATGAGCAGTTGGCAGTGATGTCCAACACAAATAATGTGTCAGTGTGCTAACAGAGATACTGGATACTAAATACGACATCCCTGGGGGAAATCTCACAAAAACTCCTGCCTCCCAATGGATATCAACCAATGACAGAATCTGCAGACATTTGTACTGATTTGGGTCTGAACAGGGGCCTGTCACCTCAGAAGTTCAGTTCAGTAGCATTCTGTGTTTGATTTGAAGTGATGTAATGGTCACCTGGTGATTTTTCATGGAAAAATGATGAGCAAATCTTAAATTGTGTTATATCCTATTTGTCTAGTGCATCACCAATGACCGTTTTGTCCATTACAAGACCAGAAATTCATGTAAACATAATGTACAAATGGTAACTCTAAGAGCTCCTGCAGCCAAAACAGAAGAAACAGCAATCTAGGATTCACAGCACGTCTGATGACGTCAGTTATAGTGAATGAAGAAAGATGGAAAGAGTCCTCTGACAGAATCTTTACTTTCTCACATACGTAGTCGGCACAAAACAAAAGGTCATTGAGACTTTATATAAAACGACAGTCAGTCACCCTGGGCCTTTGAAATGCATTGACAGACTCTCCAGATCAATTGGAGGAATCTCCTAAAGAAAGACATTCCTGCTTTAATGACATACTGACCTGACTCAACTTCAGCTTAGGTTTTCTAGGATTGTTCTTCTAATGCACTTTCAAAGCTTTTTTTCCTGACAGTTTAACTTACAGTATGTAGTTTTTCAAGACAGTCATCTTAAATCCACCTGCATAAATGACATACCCACTCCTCTGAGTTTTCTATATTCACTAGTTGTCCACCCTTTGTCAGGCACCAATCATGGCTCTCATTCCAGGTCTTTGTCTTAGTGGAGATGAAGTAACACTTGGAACCGAAGGGGATCCAGTCCAGTTTACATAAAATGCAAGTGTTTACTGTGGAAAGCGAAACAAAGGAGCAAATGACAAATGAGGGATTAGATGACCAAGGAGCCCACCATCTACTCATCCTGTAGCAAAGCACTCACCGTGAGATGTGTTTGTACCATCACAGTAGTATTCCTGCAGTTTACTGAACCCTTTGGTCAGTTCTTCATGCTTCTTATTCAGAGTTGTGTACTGAGACTGTAGGGCACTGTTGTTACTGGTCAAGTTGTAATTTGCAATTCTTAACTCTTCCAGTTCTTGCTCCTTGTGATTTAATTTTATGAAATCTGAGGAAAACAAGTCATTTTATACAACAAGTAATCATCTTTTACACTTCAGTTAAGATTGCTGTCAGTTTTGGGTTGTTAAAGAGCCACTTGCCATGTTTTCTGCTTGTCTTACTCCATCAGAGTTTGTAACATCAGATCGACGATTGTGCCTTACTAGTTTTCAGTGTGAAACAGCAACTCTGATTTTCAAATTTATTTTAATCAACATATAACTGGTATGAACACGCTGAGATACACTTTATTTGTACCTTGTTTTAAGGCTCAACATCCCACCTGACTTCAAACAGTCCAGATGACCCCTTAGTAGGTCTAACAGCATGTTTATCGACTAAGCAATGTTCAGCAGGAATTATAAAGACAAATAAGGACAATGTGCTCAAGTGATATAATGCACTAGTGAGACCACATCTGGAGTGTTGTGTGCAGTTCTGGTCACTGCAGTAATCTATATATATAATTCACTAAGCCAGGAGACAAGTAGCCGACCATGGAAAACACGCCGGAAGGGGCGTGGATTCACTAAACCGGCGACAAGTAAGACGCCAATGGTGCACGCAGGAAGGAGCCACGCCCACCAACTCTTAGACCATTGGATACGACGAAAAAATCACAGTCACGCCCACCAACTCGGACGCGACGCCTCGAAAAACATGCCGTCATTTCTGTTTGTCTGTGCCACATTCCACTTGCAGCTCTGAGCTACGTTGACTTTTCATTAGTCAACCTCAGTGGAATCTTGGTTCACACAGAGGCAGCGCGAGTGAGAGAGCCGCGCGCGCACACACACACACACACAGAGGCAACGCCAGAGAGAGACAGAAGCATACACAGGCAGCGCGTGAGACAGACCCACACACACACACAGAGGCAGCGCCACAGAGAGAGACAGAGGCACACACAGGCAGCGCAAGAGAGAGCCGCGCAATCCTTTAAAACTGAAGTTAAAACACAATGAAGGAAGCAGTCTTTAAAAATCAATAAGCCCTGTGCCTCTTTTTCATTAGCCTCTCACCTGCTTCAGGCCCTGCAACAGTCGAGACGCTCTCTCACCAGCTGACCTTCTCTGTGCCTGACTCCACTACTGTCAGTCGCCTGATTAAAAATGGCCTTTTGAATGTGAGCTATGGACCTGCTATACCACAGGAACACATTGCCTTCGAGCCTGCTCTCGCTCACTCTAATGTACCGGCTTTCTGTCTCTCTCCTCACTCGCTCACACACTGCACAGGGGAGAAATGCCCGAAGCACGAGTCAACACTGTGAGTGCGATGATTATTTATTTAAAAATGGCCTTTTGAAGGGGAGCTGTGGACCTGCTATACCACAGGATCACCTGTGACATTGCCTTCACATTGTTTTCCTTTTATTTATAATCCTGTTGAGCAGATCAGACACCCAGGCAAACAACACTGAATAATCAATAGCTGCAACTACTTTGCCCGCCCCCACTCCTCACCTGAGTTGGTTTCGTCTCTGTTCAGCAGTGTTTGCCAAACTCGGTCCTGGTGAACCCCTGTGGCTGCAGGGTTTTGTTCCAACCAGATTCCTAATCATTAATGCCGGTGAAACTCATCCGGGATAAGTCGGTTTTTCAAATGCAGCCGTGTAGCAGATTAGTCTAGCAGGATGTAATAATCCCAGATGAATGCGCGCCCTCGTGCTGAGTGAAAGGCCAATATATATTGAGTGTACAAAACATGACCACCAAGTCTTTGATAGGCTGCAACAAAATGATGAAAGAACGGGCGCGTTTTTTTCACACAAGCTGAGTGGGTGGGTGTTAGTTAGTTAATTAGCAACTCGAAGGATTAAAAAACATTGAAAAAGCAGCGTGGAATGGTTTGCAGTGTGTAAAACAGTTTGTTTGTCGCGGATAATTTGCTATCCACACAGGGACGAACCGGGAAGTGAACCCACAATCTTCCACTGTCTCCTTACTGCAAAGCAGCCGTACTACTACAGCGCCACAAGGCAGTTAAAGAATGCACCGGGCCACATGTTCATTTTTTCACCTGTGCTTAAAAGACATTAAAAAACTGTTTCTCAACTGTGACTTCCGAACAACTCAGTACACGAAAAGCGGCCAGAATCGCAAACAACAATGAAAACTCTACGTGACTCACAGGTAGTGATGGGCCGCTCGATACTCAGGTTTCGACACTGTGTCGAGCTTTCGAAGCACTGCAGATTTTAATACTTGATCGAATAATGACATCTGTGATTTAAGGATTTCACATTTTCTTTCTCAAATGTGCTTACCTATATCATGGCAAAGTACAGGGATAAACCTTTATTTTCTGTCTACTCCGTTTTAATTAAGACAGACCAAACAAAACATTTAAGGCTATTAAATGTGATCTCAAGAAAAGATGAGGGTTAATTATAATACTAATAACAGGAGCGATTATAATGATACAGTGCAAAAGTAAATACTATTTGAAAGAGCCGGGAATGCATGAGGTGAGACGTCTTATTTTGTTTAACTCTTGCTATCGTATAGTGCATTCTGCCTGTCGGCATTAGTTATATTTATATTTTTTAGACATCAGACACTAGAAGCTACCGATGAACCCTTCTCTTCGTTGTCAGTCTGTAGCTACGAAAAAATAAAAGCAATACGACTTTTAACAGATGTCATTGAAGTGTATCATAAGTTTCTGTAACGTTAATGAAAATGGCCAGAAGGTGTCACGTGACAGGTGAGTGTCAAATGCTTCGAAGCTTCTATTCGATTTCCGACACAATTGCTTCAAACGTGTTGATGCTTCTCAAGGCTTCACCCCACCCATCACTACTCACAAGTTACTGAACAAGAAATCAGCAGACTAGCATGACGAATGGGGCGTAATGGGCGTCCTTCCCCTCTCCTCCGGATTTTTCAAATGTTAATTTTTTCCCTGTGCTTAAAAATCATTTAAAAAGCGGCCTGATTATGCGGCGTATGGTACGCCGCGGGTTGGCTAGTAAAATAATAAAATAATACATTTTAACTATATGGCGCCTTTCCCATGCTCAAGGCACTTACAGAATATAAGAAAGAACGACAGGGTATACAGTATCTAGCATTGTACAAACACAGATAAATAAAGAAGATTACGACAGTGAATTCAGTACAAGAAAGACATAGCAGCACATGAAGCTGTGCAAAGAAGAGCAACCAGGTGCATCATGGGACTGAAGGACATGTCGTAGTGTGACAGGCACAGAGAGTTAAACCTGTTTAGTCTGAGCAGAGGACATCATGT